>NW_017308311.1:132948-142548 GCF_000935625.1 Nanorana parkeri | reverse complement strand
ATATATCTATAGATCTATAGATCTATAGATATAAATATAGATATATAGATATATAAAATATATATATTCTGTTTATTCTAATTTCTCCCTCCTATTTAAACTTACCAAATAATGTTTAGACCTCTAATATTCTCTGCGCTAGATACAGAAGAGCCTCCAAAGCTGTGTGATTTTCTGCCAAAGTTTTCCCTGCAGCTGACCTGGAAGAAGCCATAAAGCAATAGAGAATAATAGCCAGCCACGGTGACCCTGCAAATGCCCCCAATACTGATGTGAACTGAGCCGTTCAGCTCAATACACACAGCTCTTGCGGGAGCTTGGATCAGAACATTCACACTTTATAAATCAATGTCAAAGTAGCTGTGTGGTGTACTGGTCTGCTTTGTGCAGGCAAGTCTGCTTTCAGGACTAAAGTGCTGAGGGCAGTATTGTAGGGGTTAATTACGTTTTTAAGGTAAAGTTAGAACTTAGGTTAGGGTTGATGGTTTGATAAGCTAATTGTTAGGATACTTTAAAGTATATCTAAAGCCTAGGTGGACATTTTATCAGAAGGGGGATCTACATGGTGTGCGTAGGCTCTGCCATAGGGGAGAAGATAACTGCTCGCTGGAACCTCTCCAATGCATCACAAACACCTGACAAAAGAACAGTTCCTTCATCTCCTTCTCCTAGGCTGCATATGACTCATTGGCCAGCAGAAGTCTATTGCATGCAACATCAGCCAATCAGAAATAGGCTATAGAATGTCTTCAGAACTTTCTGGACATAGTCTCTTCCTGCAGAGCTTAAAGCACTATGCACAAAATAAAAAGAAGTTCCCACCTGCACTTACCTAATAAAATAAAAACAACACTTAAACAATGTACTTAAATTCACTGTCAGGTGAACTATAATGAGTGAAATAATGCTTTCTTTAGGGGTCAAGAGTGCATGGAGCAGAGGGGAGCTGGAATCAGGAGTATGTAACATAAAGAGTGCAGGGGTCATGAGTAGGTAACACATGGAATAATAAGGTCAGAAGTAGGTAATGCATGGAGTACGGGGGACCTCAGTAGGTAATGCATTTTGTACGGCGGACGTCAGTAGGTAATGCATTGAGTATAACGGTCATCAGTAGGTAACACATGGAGTACAGAGGTCATGAGTAGGGCACAGTAGCAAATAACGCAGAATTCAGAGCTCAGTAGTAATTAACATAAGGTGCAGTAGTAACGCAGGGTTCAGGAGTCAGTAGTAAGTGACGCAAAGTTCAGGGGTCAGTAGTAAGTTACGCAGGGCTCAGGGGTCAGTAGTAAATAATGCAGAGTTCCTGGGTCAGCAGTAAGTGAGTCCTAGAGGCAGCCATGATAGCATGTACAAAACTGGCTGTCTATGACTGCAGTTCACTGCCGCAAGGGGCATGATGTCGGAGACCATTTGTTTCCCAGGGACAGACCTCTCAAAATGAGGACTCACCCCAGGAAATGGGGACTAATGGTAACCTTCATTTATATCAGCGATTACATTATATTAAATATGTAAGTTCCAATATGCTATATACTAAACCTCAACACATAACAAGCAGGCCCGGATTTCCCATGGTTGCCATTCACAATTGATGGGGACGGGGGGGGGGCGGCACACGGGGGGGGGGGGTGTATTGTGGAACCTGGCCTTGGGGCGACAAGGAGAGTAAATCCGGCCCTGATAACAAGGATGTTTTTACAGTGAACACATGTAAAATGAATGATTCTATTTATGACACACCATATACGTATGCATTAGTCAGGCGCTGAGAGATTCCCCATGTATCATAGCTATGGTGCTTGGCCTGCAGATGTTCCAGCTCTATATCTTTCCTGCTGACTGTCCCTGAGCACTGGTAATTAATGCAGCAGGTGATCCCAGAGGAGAGAATTGACAATTACGTGCAGAGATTCCCAGCAGCTGCTTGCTTTCCAGTGGTGAAAATATGAGCAAAATGAGAACAGCACCTGCCGGTAAACCCCCCTATACAGTTCTCTCTATTTTATTTAGTAGTGAAAGACAGATTTTATTACTGTAGAACTCCCAGTACACAAAACAAATTAGATGACTGGCAGGCACATTTTTTTTTAAATCTCCACTACACCGTTCCAGTACAAGAAAACCTTAGCAGGTTACATCAAGTAAAGGCAGCTTGTCAGGATGGAAATATGGAAGCTGCCATTGCTGGGCTTTATGTGCAAACTTTCATCTTTATCCTTTCTTCTCTGCTGAGTCACTAACCCAAATCAAATATTCCACTTGGGAGTTGCAGTTGTATAATTGTTCCAGATCAGCAACTCAATAATTAAAGAAGCAGATAATGGAAAACTCCAACCGCTGTTCAATGTGAAGTGTCAGCCAGGAATACGTTCACAAGTAGACAAGTATTGTTAAGGTGGACCTCCCATCAGATGCAGAATATTTATTTTGATGTGATGAGCATGCATTCCAAGTACTTGTAACAGTTATGGGTATTAATTGCCTCAATCTCTCACAGAGATCACAGTACAACCCCCCCTAACAGTAACTTTCCCTGCTTTTCTCTCCAGAATGACAGGACCATCTATTTTAGGGCATCACCCATGGTCATCCTTTACTTCCTGGATGATGCTGGCTTAGAGGCACAGTTATGTATATTCCAGTG
The DNA here is from genome assembly GCF_000935625.1 of Nanorana parkeri. NCBI lineage: Eukaryota > Metazoa > Chordata > Amphibia > Anura > Dicroglossidae > Nanorana > Nanorana parkeri. The sequence continues at coordinate 139,898 of NW_017308311.1, read as the reverse complement.
CCTGTGCAGTTCTTAGCTGCTTTTACCAATGTCCACCACAGTTACAATGTTGGATATACAGTACATACGCTTATATATACACTTTAATGATAGTTTACTGTTATTGTATAATGTGTCATATCAGAAATACATTTTTGTAAATTACCGTGAGATCTGCTTTTAAGTGTTATCTTTTATTGGCCAACTTGGCTTGTTTTTTAATATTTTTTAGTTAGCTGCAAAAAAGAAGCAAGGACAACACCTTGAAGACAAATGCCACCTCCCTTATTTCTGCTCATGCAAGTTTTTTTAATTATTAACCTGAGAAAATACTGTACTTCCTAACCTTTGTTGTTGCCCAATAATAAAGCATACTACAGATTGCGCTGCAAAGCATCCAATTTAACTTTTGTAGTGCTGTGTGGTGGTGGCCCCTTTAAGCCACCCAGCAGAAGTTTTTTTTACCTACCAAAGCTTGTTCCATTCACCCTACCCCTTTCCCTGCTGTGATTTACAGCAAAGGGAGAGGAGGCTGTAGCCACAGCCTGGGATAGAGCCTGCCTGCTTATTGGCAGCCCCCTGCCAGAACTATAAACCCCGGCCACCGTACCCACATAATGATGGGGAGACAGTGTGGGAACGTCTGGGGCAAGATGGGGAAAATGTTCCCGTGGGCTGCCTGAGAAAATTGGTTTTAAAGGCTTGAAGTTGCGTGGGAGAGAATGAGGGCTCATGACTGCTGTGAGTGCTGCGTTGACCAGAGAAAGAGCTGAGAGCTGCAAATGTGGCTGTTGTGTGTAGTGCCATGAACCTAGGGCTGTGTGCTGCTGTGCACTGAGACAAAGGCTGCACACTTAGAGAAAGCTACTGTACTGGGAACCAAGCATAGAAATACAGAGTAGAGCCACAAAAAAGGTTTCCCAATGAGGGGCAGACTTGAGAGGTAGGCCTAAAGCCTCTTAGCCTGCCTTGCACCATCCATCCTAAACAGAATGGACATCTAGGAACGGACTGTGCCTTAGAGGACAATCTCCAGTGGTGAGAGGCTATTGGTGTATATACTTGGATGTAGCTGCCTGTACTGGAGTTCTGCCAAAGAGAACTGTGTTGTTTAGGCAAGGTCTCTCACTTGAGAAACTGGGCATCCTCCTGCATACTGTGCTGTCGTCTGCAACCGCCTCTACCAGATTTCCAAATTGCGCTAACATTTTTTTGTACTTCCTTTGTCTATCCCACGCTTCCCTTTCAGGGCTAACGCCTGTTTAATAAAACCCATTCAACTGTTACTGGTGTGTCGGTGGTTAACAGGTCTAGGTACAAGGAGAGGCATCACTAGGGAAGACAGAAGGACCCATCTATCATGTGGCTCCTCAAGGGGTAGCACTACACACAAACAAAGGCACATACGGCAAATAATATTTCTTGGCATATACAGTGCAAAGCGTTTCTGCAGGCCAGGTATAGAAGCAGTGTCAGTCACTGTGAAAATGTGGTAAGTGACAGTCTAAGAGATGGTTTTGCCAGTAGAAGGGTGCCAGAATCCCCAGAGCAGGTAGTTTAGGAGAAGATTCAAACTAAAGTCAGGTAGATTTCCTGCACAATGAAAGACTGCAGACAGTCAGTGTTCCCATGTGCTGCAATAACAGATTGAATCCTAACATGTAGGCAGCGCGTGCAACAGACAGGCTGCAAATCCAGACTGACATTTGAATGCAATAGCTGGAGGTTGTAGAGGGACAGAGGTAGTCCCCTTCTAAACAGCCTGTTGTGTCTGAGCTAAGCAAGCAGCAGTCTGTGTGTGACTTGACTAAATGTCCACTCTGGTGATGACTGAGGGATCCAGTTCAGTGATGGCGGTGTCAGTGTCAGGGAGGTGATTGGCTGTGGTATAGCACCCCTATCAGCAGCCACAATGTTGCACAGTCTGCATTTAACCTTCAAAAAAGCCATGGCAGAGGGGACTTATCTGCGATCAAAGAAGTAATCTCATGGTTCCCGACACTCGGTCTAGTCTATAGTGATGGCACTGGTCTGCAGGCTGCTGGGACTCAGGGCTGTCCAGCTCTGGCAGATTTCTATGCCCTCTCTAGAGAAGTGGTAGAGCTTGCAACATGGGACTGCTGGCTGTCCTGTATTTTCAGTGTGTGACTGGAGTCTGGTAGATGAATCTCTGGCTTCTCTGTGACCACTAAGTTACTATACTACCCCAGTGACACCAATGATTGCTACCAGTGGTGCCTGAAAACAAACAGTCTAACTATTCTGACTCCGATTGTTGTGATAGCGATATATCCCTTGCTGAGACCTCTATGCCTGGCCTGTATAAGCAGATATACTCACTGCGGACAATCCTTGTCAGATAGCTGAACTCACCAATACCGATTCATTCAAAAGGGTGCTTTATTCTGAACATCAAGGTTACAGCAGATGACAGGAACAGCAGATGAATGGTTATAGTATTGTGCGGTCAAAAAATGATGCCTTTCTAGCGTACTGTGCAGAGTACATGTGTCCTAGTTACATGTGGCCTGTTAGCTGTGGCCATGACACAGGAAGTACTGCTCTCAGGAAGAAGGGTGGGGGTGTTACATGTGGCCTGTTAGCTGTGGCCATGACACAGGAAGTACTGACTAACAAGAAGAAGGGTGGGGCTTACGTAAAGAGGAACTGAGTCATCGACCTCAGGGATATCAGGGAAGGCAACATTGAAAAATACATACACTACCACAAAAGGCCACTAGATGGCAACATAGGAACTAAATATAGAATGACTATAGAAAATGGTATAGGGAAACAATCTATATACATTCTCATCTACTAATAATGCTAATAACATATTCTATGTCCCATTGGGGCGGCACACTAACTGTCTGAGGATTTTTTCAATCAGCACTGCAGCAGGCTCCAGAACAGAACAGTGAAGAGTGGGTTGCCTAAAGCTGATAAGCAAAGCAAAGGCCACACTGAGCACCATAAGTTATTGAAATGAATTAGCTTGCTTTTATGTTTATGTATGTGTGGTCTGTGTAGCATCACACTTACATTGATGGTCGCTGTAGAACCCCCCTCTTATCGGTGGTCAGTCTGAGTCGCCCTTACATTCATGTTCAGTGTAAATCCCCATCACATTGGTGTTCAGTGTAAATCCCCATCAAATTGGTATTCAGTGTAAATCCCCATCAAATTGGTATTCAGTGTAAATCCCCATCACATTGGTGTTCATTGTAAATCCCCATCACATTGGTGTTCATTGTAAATCTCCATCACGTTGGTGTTCATTGTAAATCTCCATCACATTGGTGTTCAGTGTAAATCCCCATCAAATTGGTATTCAGTGTAAATCCCCATCACATTGGTGTTCATTGTAAATCCCCATCACATTGGTGTTCATTGTAAATTTCCATCACGTTGGTGGTCAGTGTAAATCCCCATCATGTTGGTGGTCAGTGTAAATTCCCATCATGTTGTTGGTCAGTTTAAATCCCCATCACATTGGTGTTCACTGTAGCAATGCCCCTTACATCATTGGTCAGTTTTAATTTCCTATTTCATTGGTGGTCAGCTTAAAATCCCCCATTGAGTTGGTAGTAAGTGTAGAATCTCCTATAATGTTGGTGGTCAGTATAAATGTCCCCATACATTGGTGGTCAGTATAACTGCCCCCGTTACATTAGTGGTCAGTGTAGAATGCCCTCATAATTACCATCAATGTAACTGGGGGATTTGCAGATTTTACCATTTTTAAAGATAAATGATTTGCTCTGTTTTTGTTTGCTCCAGAAACCACTGACAATAGGGGCATCTTTTTCCACCCACTGACCCCTACTGCTGATGAGTTCTGCCTTCCATTGATGCCAGGGTATTTTTCCTTCTGTTGACCAGAACTGTGAATACATACTCCTGACCACTGGTAGGCTCAGACAAAGTGTAAGCTCTCTGTCTATATTCTGTTTTATTTTATTACATCAATACTGCAGGTTTATGAGTGTCTATGAGAGTCTGGCTCACAGCACAGTACTAAAGGGGTATTTTGTGGTTACAAAGTCTGCGGACTGTGTACAGTTTATACCATAATTGGGTTCAGTCAACCTATATCATACCCAGTATGTTGCGCAATGTCCTTTTTCGCATTTGGCCCAAACTCACCACTGGTTTCAGTCACGTTATACGCCTGATTCTAACCTTGATCTTGAAGGCCATGTTTCTTGGAAGGAATAAGTTTACTGCATACCTCCAAAGAGAGACTTCCACAACTTCATTAAAGAAGCAAGCGATACTTGTCAATCCGAAATGAACTCACTGCGCATATTTACACTATCTCTCTGCCAAAATTGGGACACTGATGAATGAATAGCAATGTACTAGAAGAGACGTATTTTAACTTCAGGAACAAAGTTGCAATCCTCCACAATCTCCATTGACATGTTGAAAACTTTGATAATTGTGAGAAACAAAACAACTAAAGAGTCTGAGGCCTTCAAAGGTGACTCAGGAAGAAGACCTAAAAGCAATCTTCACCGACATCCTAGGTCCCCCTGCTAAGCAAATTATAAAATTATATTGTTTTATATATTGGCACATAGAGGTTTAAGACTTCCAGACCAAGGATGTCATCTGCAGAGTACAAATCGTCACCCTTAAAAAGAAGATTATGCAAATGTTACAAAACAAGAATTCATAAGAATTCAATGGGGCTCTCATTTTAATTTCCCTAGGCCTCTTCATGCTCACTCTTCAGCAGAAACATCTTCTTTAGCCTCTTCTGACAGCTCTATGGGATGATGATGATATGCCGTTTTGTTTGTTTGTTTTTTTTGCTGGGATTTTCCCTTCAGTTTTAATGCCAGGAGAGATTGCAGGGATGACTCAACTAGGAACGGGCACGTTTTCAGAAATTAATTAAATCTTAGTGACTACACCAAGTGACTCCCAATAGATACCTGGCAAACCATATGGGATCAGGTAAATAAGAGTTTCATCTCCATGCTTTATAAAGAAAATATGTAAAAATATTCAATTGGTATCATACCCCAGAACTCCTTAACTTGTTGTAACCACTAATATTTTTTGGAGGTGTAAGACTAATGTGGGCTTCTTGTTCCATGTATTTTGGACATGCCTCCACATCAAAGTTTTTTGGTGTACAGTTAAGGACAAGGTCAGCAATATTTCACTTGCCTTAGACCCTTTAATTTAAATTTTAGGGTTATCCTTCTATCATTTTACAGCAACGGTGAATAATCTCACTTTGCATATCTGTTGTATCTATGGAAAAGCAGCATTGTTATCTTAGCCTATGCCTCCATAACAGAGGGTAGGGATTCTGTAGTCCTCAGAGATAACTGACTTCAATGGTACTGATTTGGTATATATAACAGACCAAAAGGGACCAAATAAAGAAGTTCATTGTTAGGATTTACATACACTCTAACTTGTGCCTACCCCAAATCCCTACAACTCCTCTTCCTCTTTTCTTTCTCTCTGCACTCTCTATCAAAATTTGCTATAATGAGGCACAAATGACATGTAAAAGTCCTAAATCTTAATGCTATGTAACACACTCCATAGTTTTTCATCTGACTGAGTCTTTACAGACCTATAATATCACCTGGATGGAATTGGAATTTCAACTGCATATGGACTGCTTCCAGAATCTCAAGACAACATGATATAGCAAACTCTAGCACTTGGCAAACTCTTGGCCCTTGACAGTAAGGTAGTAACCTGACCACTCTGTCATTTTCCAATTATGTCTGTCAACTATTGTAAGTTCAACAACAATTATGTTGGCGGAAGATTGTATAATGCTTTATAAATTGTTCTTGTTCAATTTGTCTGTTATAAGAAACAATACAATAAGCAATTACAGTATTTAAAAGATTGTTCAAGCCCAAAGCAGGAATTAGAAGATCACGTTGTTTATGGGTTTCAGTTGTAGGTCTGCCTGCTAGGACTTTTCCCTTATAGAGACCCTATCACATTATGATTTGTCTCATAATATTATTCTACACATATACATTTATATACTGCCACCCACATGGCTCATTTGATGAGAGCTGGTCCACCAAAGTCCTCTGGGAAACCAGCACTTCTAGGAGTGTCAGTCTCTGTGATCGCCTACAGCTCTCACTTGTTCCTCCTGCTGTCAACACTGTAATAGGTGGAGGTCAGAAAGAGGACCAGTGAAGGCTGAGGGGGACCACGGCGTTCTGCACTCCAAGTAGTGTTTGTCCTCCAGCAGAGTTAAGGGGATCTGTTCTCACAGCAGTGTCTAGCGGCACCATGGCAGGAAAGGTAGGTAGGTACACTCTTCTTTACTGATATGCGCTTGGATTTAAATAAATGTGTAATGTAACAGGGTCTCTTTTAAATCTTTTGTGATGACACTATTAGAACTATTGTGCATGATGTTCTATATATAAAGTATGTTTATAATAAAGGGATAAAAAGCAAAGTAAGGGGGCAAAATATATAAGTATGCAAATGTTTCTCCAGGTTCATTGCAAAGCTGGATAGAATTTTGTACAAATGTTCGTACAAAAAAAATCTCATCATGTTTCAAAAATGTATCTCTTACATTTTTGCCCAAACACTTACAGTCATCATGTTTCCGAACAGCTCAAACTCTTTCAGCTCCACTTCCCTGAGCTTCCTCTCAAAAAGAAAGAAATCCACCCTGAGAGGAGGGACCTCAGGAGGGACACCAGTGATGTAATAAACTGTTCCAGCAGGACCTGAAGTGCGGCCAGATTTCTTTCTTTTTTAGTGGTTTTACGTTGGAGCGAGGACGCACCCCAAGTGGCAAGCAGTCGGCTTATCTCTCAGCTGAGCCATGGAGGAGCGGTGCATCTACTGCATGCTTTGTGTCCATAAACTTCCTGTCCAGTACAAGCTCTCAAGGGACAGCAGCTGTCCATTTACTAGCTTGGAGAAAAGAGTAGGGAGAAGTTGGGGGGGGGGGGGGTGGGTGC
>NW_017308311.1:107430-132716 GCF_000935625.1 Nanorana parkeri | reverse complement strand
GAGGGGGGAGAGGGGGTGGGGGGAGGGGAGTGGCTCGCCTTGCTGTGCCTATGTGTTTCTGGAGACACACACATCTTTCTAGAACACACAAGGGTGGCTCCATAGGACTGTGCAAGGGAAAGAAGCCACCCTGAAACAGGATATCAGGGCCAGTGCTCAAGGGACCAGTTGATTCTGCAGGAAACTAAAACTTTTAAACATTAAGGAGCAGCATCCATTGTAAGTGATTTTTTACAGCATTTAAAATAGCCTAAAAAACATTGGACATTAAAGTAGTACTAACAGCTGGGTGTGTTTTGCCTTAATGCATTCTCTGCATCAAGTCAAAAAACACCCAGTACTTTTGTAACACCCGCGCCCCCCCTACACACACTTACCTGCAGCCGATCGTCTCCTCCACCACGGCCAGGAAGGTACACGGATTGCCACGAACTGCCTGGTTGCGGGGGGGGGTGTACTGAGGGCAGAGGAGCTATAGGCTCCATCTGCAATCAGTCAAGCATTGACTGCAGGGTGGGGGCATGGCCGGCCACATGATGTGTGTGCCTCTATGAACGCACAATGCTAGTTGTGGGCACGGCCGTGACCGTGCGCGTATGGGTGCCTTCATAGCATTCAGCTAGCTGATGGAGGCACCCGTGGGTGGGGCAGGCTTGTGGTTTGGATGCCAATTGAAAACGAGGAAATTAAAAAATAAAAGATAAAATAACTTTTTTTTCCAGCAAGTCTGGCCACCATAAAAAAGATAATACAAAAAAGGAAGGTTTAATGTCGCTTTAACATCTTCATCATTTTAACGATAAGATCATTGAACAAACGTACCAAAAATGACAATTTTCAAACTAAATTCTAACCGTGTATACCCAGCTTAATAATATGAAACCATATTTGTGTACAGGCAGGGCTGCGTTAGAGCTGATCTACTCCAGGAACTAATTCTCTAGGAATCGTCGGTGAATATATCCTAAAATAGTAATCATGTAATCCGTAGGCTCATAACTATAAATCCTACACTAATCCAATCCAATCCTCATGCTAACAGGAGTCAATTTTGAGCCACTGTACCAAGCGTGCCATATGCTATAGCCTCGAGGTATGGCATGATACCTGGGGTGGCTTCACAGTAGCCAAAAGATAATTTATGTATAATCTAGAAGATAAATGAGCTCAACAGAACAAGGAATCGGTTTGGATTAAGCCAATTCTATGAGATCAGAGATTTGCCTAATGCATTATTATCAAAAAATGACATTTTGCATCTCTGCGTGCTGGGTGTGATCCTCCGATTGCTCACATGTGCATTTCATACTATTGCTGCACCTTCCACCCTTGTAAGCAACATTTTGGATAAGCACAGCATCCCATATAAGAGCCTTGCAGAGGGCAGCGACTGCTATTTACAGCTTGCTGTTCCAAATGTACAACTCACAGCACTGCTCAGGCATCGGTGTGATCCTCAGCATAGCTGTCACTTCACATCACATTATTCCTGCGGCTTTCTAGTCACAAAAATATTATTCCCGTGGCATCAAAGTCAAATCCAGAAATAACGGCTCGCATTCACATTTACCTATACTAGTAACAGAGAGGAAATAAAGAATAATTCTGCCCTGTCTGGAGAAAGAAACATTGGGGTTTTTTGTTGCATCAAGACTTTTCTTAATGCATTTTTTCCAAAAACTCTAAAGGTCTAAAGTGAGCAAACAAATGGTATGCTGGTCTCAGCCAGTACACACTTGTCTACTGCTAATAAGACATAGAAACATTGTACAAGTAAAAAATGATGTCCTTTTGTTGTTGGAGAAAAAAATACCTCCAATGTTATTGTCCCTTTATTGCAAATACAATTTCCTAAAGTAGAGTAATTCGGTATTGAGTACGCGTACCGATATTTTTTCCCCCTCAGTACTCGCAGGTAACGATACCTGTGCTGTGTGCCTCGATTATCAAGAAGTCGGGCGGGAGATCATGACCCGTCGCCTGGATTCCTGATTGCCTGGGAAGCTGGTGTTCTATCGAAAATGTACACCAGCTTCACCTGCCGAGGCTACCTGGCTTCCTGACCAATCAGGAAGCTGGGCGATGGGTCATGAGGTGCCATCCGGCTTCCTGATTGGTCAACAAGTGAAGCCAGCTTGCTAGCCAGTCAGGAAGCTGGGCGGCATGTCATGAGGAGGTCACCAGGATAAATAGAGAGGAAGAATCTCCCTAAGGGGGACACAGACAGCAATAACAAAAAAAAATCAGATAGCTATTATAATCCCTCCCCACTCTATCCAAAACTAAATACAAGCTTTAGTTTCTGTTAATTAACTCGGTTGCACCAAATTTATACATTTGCATGAAATATTCTTCAAGTGTATCACTAAAATTTGGACAAAGCAAAAGTGGGACATTCATCCCACTGGCAACCATTGTAGGGGGACATTCATCTATATTGATCACCAATGTAAGGTGGCGTTCATCCTCACTGTCCACCAATATTAGGAGCCATTCATCTCATGAACCACTATTCTAAGGAGACATTTAGGGGGTGATTTACTAACCTAAACACACGCACGCACCAGGCGCGTGTGATTTTTACACAGCAAAACTTATTTATCAACCAAAAAGTCTCTAAAAGCATGTTTCCACTAATGCCATATATGGAAAAATCATGCACATGATGCATATATAATTCTGCTTCGCAGTTTAGACAAAAATGGTTAGCTCATGCATTTACATTCCTGCATTCATCAACGCAAGCAACACAACATAGAGCTAATTTACACAACATCACCTTGTAATTCATGCAGGGCTTTGCACAACACTACAAAGGTGTATACTTGTTTGTGGTGTGTTTATAAGGTTAGTAAATCAACCCCTTAGTCTCATTGACCACATATATAAGGAGGTATTCAAACCACTGAACATGAATGTAAGTGGGTAATTCATTCCACTGACCTTGTTCACACCAAATGCAGAGCAGATCTGCAAGAGTTTCTGCACACGCACTGCAGTGGGTTGTGCCGCGTTTTTGCCACGTTTTTGATGCGTTCCGGGCCACTTTTGTTTTTAAAAAAAACCAACTTTTTTAGTTTAAAATGGGCTTTCAGTACGTTCCAGGCGTTTGCATGTGTTTTTGATGCGTTTGCATGCGTTCCAGAGCAGGTAAAATAGGGGCTGCTGCAGTTTTTTTACCTGCTCTGGAACTGAACGCTACGATGTGAACTGGAGCTAAAAATACAGTTGGAATACATTGGATGCAGTTTTGCTCCGGTCTGTAACTGCTCTGCTCTGCTCCACGCTTGGTGTGAACAAGGCCTTAGGCCTCCAATGTAAGGGGACATTTATCCGACTGACTACCAATGTAAAGGAACACAATTTTCACTGCATGTTTTTGTTTTCTGAACATAATTATTATTAATTTCATTTCATAAGCATTACTGAATATAATGAGAGGGGTGTTAAAAAAATCATCCACTTTGGGTGTCAAATACACTAGGCACACCACATTCTATATTCTTTTAATGTTATATCTGCAACTTACCAATCACACTAACGTACTATTAAATATAGATATAATAATTTGTTGCAGCAGTTAGCTTAAAGCCCAACTCAAGGTTGTCCTTTCCTCCAAAGGGCAAGTGATTGACGCCCTGGACTCAAAGGAAGTTGCAGAGCATCATTTTCTCCAGAAGAGGAGTGACACAGAGAGTCGCGTCTGCCAGGGAAAATGTTAAAGATAGGATGAGTATTGAAGTGAGAGCTACTTGTTATTGTTACTGGGGGCAATGGGTTCTGGGTTTTTTTAAGTAAGTTTTGTTGCGTTTTAACAATATTTCCAACTACGGTTAGAAGGTGGAGAAAAATCCTGCGCTATAGTGTAACTGTACAGTCTTCTTGCATATTTAATGTTACAAGTAACAAGCTCTCATGCTAGCAGAGCATACACTGGATCATAGTTTTAACGGATAAGGAGCTTGTCTGACCTATAATTTACATTTAAAGCTCTGCTTTTCATTTCATGTGACTAGGTCTTGCCATTATTCGCTTCTTTTGTCATGCCGTACATAATTTAGACAGTTGACCATCTCCAGCAATGTCATAGATTTATAACAGCCATAACTCCCTGCTCTGCTGGAAAACATGACGTGTTCATTGAACAGTATAATATAACATGTTCTGTTTTACTTTCCAAGACATTATTGTGTGAAGCTGCATTCCAAAGGCCTGCTCTGATTATCTGTCTGTCTTCTAAACATTATTATTACTATTATGTTTAATGCATAACGCTCTTCCTCTCCTGTGGAGCTGTACAAAGGAGATGTTTATGGGCAACGATAAGTGATACAGATCCATAGAAAAAAAAACGTTTTAACCTCACGAATATACAATTGTATGACAAATTATGGACAATAAAAATATGAAGAGTGGCGGGTGAAGCATATCAGAGCAAATTAAATTGATGCCTGAAGAGGTGACCTTTGCAAGGTTGAAGGTTTTAGGGTCAAAGAGTGACATATTAAAGGGAACTATGAAAAGCAGAGAGACACATAAGTAAATGGAAAAGGGTGAAGACATGATAAAAGTGGAGGAGAAAAGAAGGGTGTGTGTACAGTGGGGGATTGTGCTTGGGGTAGTATATAGACATTAGTAAAAGGATGTATGAGGAAGCTGAGTTGGTGACAGCTAAGTTTTGAATTTATTTTATTATTTAGATGTGATATTTTTATATATATTTATAAAGAAGAAAATTCTGTAAACAACAGGAATTCTTAAGAAAAGCATTTAAGATGAGCCTGGTAAACATGGGAAAAGGTACCTACAGCACCATCTTCTGGCAACGGCTCCATCTATATCTATACGGCTCCAGCACAATCTTCTGGCAACGGCTCCATCTATATAATATTGCATGTTACTAAACAATCATATGCCGTATTATACAGAATATTTACTGGACTAAAATTCAATTTTTATTTTTTTAATTAAACAAATAATGCAAATAAATAAAACAGCTTTGTGCTTTGACCTCCTTTTTTTTTGTACCTAGCAGCCAGGTAAAGGGGTGACAGGAGCAAACAGCAGCACCTCAAAAGCAAATAAACTGAGCATCAGAGTTCATGACCGACTGGTGTGGATCCAGACTGTTCATTGGTAGGCCATGCAGGAGGTTTAACAATTATGAAGCTGGAATATAATGACCAATGCTCTACATGTTTATTTGTGTCATATGTGAGGCAGTGCTGTAACTGAAAAGGATTTCATTACATCATAAACGTTTATGGACAAGTTCATACCTCCCTGAAATGAGAAAGAGGGACAACTTCAAGTCCAATATATTTAGGCAATGGACACACCCCTACCACGCCCTCCAGTTATCTGGACCATTTTGAATGTATGTCTGAAAAAATGGTTAAACCCAAATTGTTTTCTTTTTCACCTTTTCACTGGCTTTTCAAAATATCAAACATTTCTGATAGTTAAATGTCTGACGAAGAACACTAACATGTTCCAAAGGCTTGCATCTTTATTAACTTAAAAGAGAACTATAGGGTAAGTGTTTTCCCCCATAGTTCTCTGTAGAGTCACAGGAGGACATATACTAACCTCCTTCCGTGACCCAAAGCTCAGTATATAGCGAGCTACAGCTCGCGGTATACTTAGACCACTGCAGCTGGGACAGATTCCGACAATGCTGGTCGAGATCCACCCAGCTGCGTGAGTGACAGCTGCCTCTGCCTATCTAGAGGCAGAGTCAGCTGTACCCGCCCCCCTCCCCCGTCCTTTCCTCCAGTCAGCGCTGGAGGATCGAAGCCGGGGGAATCCCTGCGGGGAGCCGTGACTGACAGTCACCGCTCTCTGCAGGGAGATGATCAAGAAGTGAGTGAGCGACGGTATGTGTTCACTCACTTCCCGATCTATTGAGCCAAAGTGTGATAGTTTCATTGTCACACGTCGGCCCGAACTATGAGGTTGAGTGATTTTCACTCACCTCATAGTTCTCCTTTAGGTTAGACAATAAAGGGTATCACTTAAACTCCAAACTATCTGCAATAATTAAGGGCTAAGTACAAGACTAAATACTTGACACTGTAATGGAAAACTGACTCAGTCAGGTCACAACCTCTAAAAATTTTGCATTGCATTAATACATTAAGGCAATACCAGAAGTCAGAGTGAAAACATATTATATGATCTAGTTCTTAATCTGCTACATGCCAAAACACTATCTTCCCAGGAGCAGATTTGCATTATCCCATTTGCTGCCAGAGCCGTTCCATTTTTTGCACACATGTTAGGATGCACATTTTATGCCTGAAGATTACTTAAATTCACCGATATTATCTATTTTCTGAAAGCAGGGAGCCTGTTAAATAAAATGGTGGTAGTTAATATTTTTATGTTGCATGATATGAGTGCTACTGTTTATCAAACTGTTTATCAAATTGTGCACACATTCTCGGTGTATTTTCCCATTTTTTGATAATATATAAAAGATGGGGTGTGCTGAGTAAATTGATACCAAACATGTTAAGCTTTAAAAACAGTGAAAAACTATGGTATCCCAAACTCCCCATAGACGACGCTTTACAGGTCATCAATTTAGAGATAACCGTGAATGGTGGCCCTTGAATTAATGATTTTCCTCTGCAGAAACAAAGCATTTACATAAATTGTGTAGTCATGTGACACAAAGGACCTCGAGTCTTCATTCTTCCTTACAGCAGTGTGGGAGGGTCCTCCTTCAGGTGCTTACATTGCTGCCTGGGTGATGCAAGAATAGGAGAGATGATGGGTACCACCCAGTAGATTCTCTATTGGAATAAATGGAGAAATCAGGACAATGAGTAGCTAAATCCTGAAATGTAACTTTTATCAGATGGACATTAAACTATCCGCATATACTTAAAGTATTACTAAAGGTAGGAGCCTTTCTTACCTTAATGCATTCTCTGCATTAAGATACAAACATTCCTAGTACCTTACTGTGTCCCGCCCCCACTTACCTGTCAGCGCCGCTTGTCACCTCCACTGGTCCCCGAAGTGATCCTCTGTCCGAACTAGCAATATATTCCACCCATATATTATATTATACTGGGTTATTCAAAAAGAATGAACCGATTTCTTTACGCAATATTTTATTAAGGAACAGTAATACAAAACTCCAGCCAAGTCACAAGTATTATACTCACAATCAACTTTTATTTCCCGTCTTACAAGTGTTCAATGTGACCACCATCTGCAGCACGGGCAACATCTATGCGATAAGATAATTCTTCCCAGGTGCGTATCAGCATATCAGCAAAGGGACCATAAACCTTGTTCTGAGACACAGCACAGAAGACGTTCACCTTAGGGGAATCTCTTTCGTACTCAACTGTTTCATGTGTGTGCTCTGTTCCCCAAATACACACCTTGTGACGATTGACTGTACCGCTCAAGTGTAAAGTAGCTTCATCACTAAAAATTAAACGTGAAATAAAGGTTTCGTCTTCCATCATCTCCAGCATCAAATTGCAAAATTCCATCCGCTTCCTTTTGTCGCCATTGGTAAGTGCCTGAACGAGCTGCAGTCTGTATGGTTTCAAATGTAGGCGTCTTCTTAGCACACGCCAGATAGTGGATTGAGGGATTGCAAGCTCATGACTAGCTCGATTTGTGGACTTCTCAAACGCAGCACGGATTCTCGCCACTTGTTCCTCCGAAACTCGTGGTCGTCCTGGACTTTTTCCTTTACAAAGACACCCACTCTCTTGAAACTGTCGAAACCACCATCGAATGTTCTTAGGAGAGGGCGGATTAATGTCAAATCACCTTCGAAAAGCACGCTGCACCGTGACAACCGAATTTGTTTTCGGGAACTCGAGATCGCAGAACGCTTTTTGCTGAGGACTCGCCATTCCAAGGGTAAATAAACAACTGAACGTTTCCCGGAAGAACGACGCCCCCTGTGGCAGCCATTCAAAACTTACTTTCAAATAGTCACTGACTCATTCCAAAACTTAGATAACTCCTCTTTCAAATGGTCACTGACTCATTCCATGACGATGTGTGAGAACTGAAGCAATGCGCCATGATATCGGTTCATTCTTTTTGAATAACCCTTTATATTAGTCAGATACCATTTAGTTGGGTTGTTGTTGGATTGTGGGAAGAAACCCTACAAACAGAACAAGAACACATAGGAGCGCACAAGAGGTGTGAAATATTGGAACACTATCCCTTATTAAGGATGGGGACATTTGAAACCATCAGTCACATACATATAAGGCCACTTTACACATCTCTACCCTGGCAATTTGACAATTCTTTCCATAAGCCATGTAATTCAAACCTGTCCCAGATATCATGGCACCATTGGATTACATAATAAGATTGGGTGAATTGTAAAACATAGAGGTTTCACAAAGGTATATACCTCCCATCATGTTCTTGGACTGGACAATGAACATCTGCTTTGACTCATCCTATTGTAACTAAATGAAGGTGTTTGAGTTACCTGTGTGGCTATGAATGCTGGGGTATGTTCCTGGCGATCATTAACGCCAAGGAAGCCATTTGAAGTAGTAACTACTACAAAATGTCTTCCACATTATAACAATTCCAGTTGAATGTGACTAACTACTACTAGCTATGCCATGACCTGGATAAATGAGAACCTTTAGATGTAAAGCATAAACTCTATGCAGTCACAGACCGCACTCAATGGGACTCAATGTTTCTTTCTGGTCATGTTACAACTAGCTTTGAATTCTCTTTTGGTTAAATGTATTTATATCAAACAAAAAAGCAAATAAAGATAAGAAAAATGGAATGCCTCAAGGGTAGAAATTAATTAAGCCGTGACAGTCTGAAGAGCTCTTTCTCTAGAGAGGAAAATGCTTTTTGTTGTTCGGCTTTTGCAGTTATTTTGTGATCTTTATTTCATCCCCTGCAATAAAGACAATCTTTCTGAGTTCATTAAAAAGGAGAAATTTGGAAATAACAGGACATTTGTTAATAATGTTATTTGTCTGTTCTTGTTTGTTTGCGTTTGCATTTTCTATTTTGAATGATTTAATGTTTTTCTATTTGCATTCATACTTCAACCAGTGCTATCTAGTCCCAGTACTTGCATTGAATACAACAAGAATCATTTTCAACATGTGGGCTTGTAGGGATCAGCAGAAGCACTTGTGAAGGTCTCTGTGATTCTCTATAGAAAAAGAAATGATACGTTCATTATGCATCTGACACATATTAAACTGAGCGTTGACCCAATCAGGGATTCAGATTGATGCATATTAATCTGGACAAGCACCGGGAGACCTCTCTATGAGACAGGTATCTTTAAAGCTTAGTTTCAGGTAAGCAAATAAATACAGAGTTGAAATACATTTAAAGAATCTATTTTACATGGCAAAGGATATGCCTTATTATCCAGACTTCCCTACCAGACAGATTAGCCAGGCCCCAGACCAGGGGTAGGCAGCCCTTCAGCTACAAATCCCATTAGGCAATTATTGCAAGACTTTGACAGCCACAGGCATGAATGCCAGAGGCAGGTGCATGATCAGATTTGTAGTTGCACCACAGCTGGAGGGCCGGAGTTTGCCTACCTCTGTGCTAGACCATGACTGCAGCAGCAGCAGCATAGGTTTGTCAAGAACACACTGAAGGTGGACTGCCCATATTTGGTCTGAACATACAAATGTAAACAAATTTGTTGAATCCTTACAGTTCATTGAAACAGTGCTTCATTCCTGATTATGCGATTAATTAAAAGCAATTGTCATATTTATACCTGAATTCCTTTGGTATGCCATAGAGTAAAGCAAAGAAAAGTGCTAAAAGGGTTAAATTATTCTTCATGCCACAATGATATTCTAAAACAGCCTGGACAGATTTGTTGGTACTCTTAAAAAAGATTAGAAATATTTGGATTGTAATGATATTTCCAAATAACTGTTTCATGTAATTTTATTCACTCACGTCATCAATCTTGCAATCAGTCAGTCGGCCTATTTAAATGGGAAATAGTAGTCACTCTGCTGGTTCGTATCGTCATGTGCACCACACTGAACATGGACCAGAGAAATCAAAGAGAGAGTTGTCAGAAAGACAATTACAGTGTAGCCCAACATGTCAAAAGTAGAGGATATGAGACCATCTCCATCATCAGCCTGATGTTCCTGTGAATAATATTAAGAAGTTTAAGGTCCATGGGAGTGTAGCCAACCTCTCTGAATGTGGCCACAAGGAAAATTGACCCCCAGATAGAACAGAAGGAAGATAGTGCAATTAGTAGAAAAACTTCCAGAGATACAAGCTAAACACCAAGGTCAAGGTATATCAGAGTCTGATCACACCATCCATCACCTATTTGAGTGACAATGGGCTCATAGTAAGAAAACCCTAGAGCCTTGGTTTTCAACTGGTGGGTCGTGACCCAAAAGTGGGTCGTGACCCCGTCTTCAATGGGTCACCGCATGCCTTCCACTTTTTAACCCTAACTCCTCAGCCTCCCCCTAGCACAGCACTGTCAGTTCTCACACCAAGCAGCCATTCAAAATATGCTGCCCGGTGCCAAGTGTCAGCTTGAGGTGGGGTGGCGTGGGCTGGGGCTATGGCCGCGAGGGAGCTCCATCCATACATGCATTGCTTAATGCTCCCTCATGTGTCCTGTAGAGGTGCCTGGACCGGAGAAACATCACATGCTGGCTCCCGCAACCTCTACAGGGCACGCAAGGGAGATGTGCAAGCAATACACATAGGCATGGAGCTTCATCACTGCACAGTAGCCCACACTGGACCCCATGCTGAGGATCCACTCCAGTTCTCGTACGGTAGGGAGAGTAGGTGGATGTTAAAAAAAGAAAAAAAAGACATTTTGGGGGAATGTGTGTGACTTTGGCACCCACCCGACTCTAAGGGTATTATTCGGTCAGGAGTGTGATGGGTACACCGGATTTTGAATCTGTGCAGGGCACAATGAAATCTCAAGACTAT
This sequence comes from Nanorana parkeri, assembly GCF_000935625.1. Taxonomy (NCBI): domain Eukaryota; kingdom Metazoa; phylum Chordata; class Amphibia; order Anura; family Dicroglossidae; genus Nanorana; species Nanorana parkeri. Next base: position 121,745 of record NW_017308311.1, on the reverse strand, counting down.
CAAGAGATTCTGGTGCAAAAGGTACTATCCAGAAGGATAATGACCCAAAACACAGAGCTCAAAGCACCCAGGAATGGAACTGGACTATTCTGAAGTAGCCTTCTATGAGCCCTGATCTGAATCCTATTGAACATCTACTGTATGTAAAGTGCTGAAACATGCAGTCTGGAGAAGACAACCTTCAATGCTGAGAAAGCCGGGGCAGTTTGCTCAAGGAGAGTGGATCAAAATACCTGTTTGCAGGAGCAGAATTCTCATTAAGACCTACAGAAATTGCTTGTTTGCAGTGATTGCCTCTAAATGTTGTCCAACAAAATATTGGGCTAAGGGTTCTACATTTTTGTCCATGACATTTTCATTTATTTTAGTTATTTAAAATATTCTAATATTCAAAAATCAGTGGCAACATTTTTTAAGATTAAATACGACATAAACAATCATAATTGCTAAATACCTTTGTTAACTTTAAGTTATTGCAGAGAAAATTGTGGATTCTTTTTTTCATGGAAGGGTAACAATGACTTTTGTCTATGTCTGAACACTTGGGGTGTAAAAGCACAGCTTCAGCACTATGGAGAGTTCCTGTTAAAAGATTAACCTGTGGGCTAAAAAACACTCTACAACAGGGGTGCCCATTAGGTAGGTTGTGATCTACCAGTAGCTCTCAAAGCTGATGCTGGTAGATCATGAAGGGTGTGAATGGCGGCCCCTTTTTTCCATTTTGGTATATTTATTTAGCTGTGCGCACATGATTACCTATTAGCCTGAGTCTGCTGAGCCAAGCTCCCTGACACCTTTCTGGTGGATACTGGTGGTTGAAGTGCTATGTATTACATCAAAGAATATTCGTTTACACAGCCTATTGCACTGCACTGTTTGCAAAATACAGCAAAGTGAGCCAGGGGAGAGAGTGGGGAGAGACAGCCAGGAGAGGGAGCAAGGAGAGACAGCCAAGAGAGTAAAGAGAGACAGCCAGGAGAGAAAATGAGGAATGACAGCCATGGGAGAAAGGAGAGACAGCCAGGAGGATGAGTAAGGAGAGACAGCCAAGAGAGTGAAGAGAGACAGCCAGGAGAGATAGCCAAGAGAGTGAAGAGAGACAGCCAGGAGAGAAAATGAGGAATGACAGCCAGGAGAGAGAGGAGAGACAGCCAGGAGGATGAGCAAGGAAAGACAGCAAGGAAAAAGACAGCAAGGAGAGAGAGCGAGGAGAGAAAGCCAGGAGAGAGAGCAAGGAGAGAAAGCCAGGAGAGAGAGCAAGGAGATAAAGCCAGGAGAGAGAGCAAGGAGAGAAAGCCAGGAGAGAGAGCAAGGAGAGACAGCCAGGAGAGCGAGGAGAGACAGCCAGGGGAGAGAGAGTGAGGGAGGTTTTTTTCGTTGGTAGATCGCATGTAGCTCGTCATTTGAAAAAGTAGATCTTAACACAAAAAATTGTGGGCACCCCTGCTCTACAAATCACATTTGATGGCTGTTCACTGACTACTGCATATGCCTGGTGCATATACATCCTGTTGTAAACAGGGTGAATGTGACTTTGAAATGCCAGCCGATTGCTAAAAAATCTCACTTGTCAAAATAGGATTCATTGGGTGAATCTCCCATTGAATTCTTTACAAACAGATTCCCATGACTGATGATTTTACATGCCCTGCAGTACCTTCTTTTAGCACCTAGATGTCACTGTTACAATTACTCTGTTTCAGAAGGGTCTGGTTTCTCAGCACGCACTGCCAGATTTTATACCACTTTAAGGCTTTAAAAAATAATTTTGCTTATATTTTAATGATTCCTGAATGGCGACGCAGAGATGAAAATACATAATTCAAACATGTCAAAAAACAATACTACGTAGGGTTTTATGAGTGAACAGTCCCTCTTTAAACATTCACATGCCCACCACAAAACATTGAAGGATATATTATTATCAATAACAAAGGAATTATTGTCATGTTTGTTCAGCCTGATTCAATTTTTCTTGATGGATGTTTTGTAGGAAGCATTATTGTGCAGCTGAGCACAAACATTGTAAATATTTTCACATGGGTTGGAATTCAATTGATTTCAGCAATCTATGTTGCCATTTTAGACTGACCAAATTAAATTTAAAGTGTATGTCTGGGAAAAATAAAATCAGTACAGCTCTTCAGTACATACACCTTGTACACCCCATGTTTTGTCTCTTTAAAACCCAGCAAGTAGGGAAAAATGGCATGTTGATCCTGCTAGAAATCAGGGGAGTTCTTAATATCCTGTAGTGAGCTAACAACTAGAGATGAGCTTGGGTTCGCTGGTGACGTCTTTGACTTTATATGCCCACATGGCTCTATTTGGTCAATGACTTTAACCGAATATGACCATACAAGGTCAATGATGTCAGCAGCATCCCATCCCTTTGTGCAGTTGAGGGGTGGTGAATGCCCTGGTTGCAGCTGATTGGGCTGGCACTGTTGGCTTTCTTCCTGGTTCAGATGAGCTTCAGTTCGGTCCCATCCCAAGCTCATACCTACTGACACCACAGTAACACTGCTTTACCCCAATCCCAAGCAGTGTTGTCATCCCCGCCTGACTTCTGCTGAACTAAAGAATACTTTCCCTTTACATTATGGTTATGGAGAGATAAAGTGATTCATGATGATGTGAATAGTAGGGATCAGGTCAATGATTTAAGTGAAATTGATTGCATTCATTTTACTGGTGGAAATTCTTGATTTCACTCATTGAGCTGCTCAAGCAAAATGAAAAGAAAACTAAAGCCAAATGTTTTTTAGGCTTTAGTCCTCTTTTGGGTCAAAGGAGGACATTTGCGTATGTCCTCCTGTGACCCAAAGTTAGCATCTAACAGGCTACTGGCCTCTATTTGCTCACTGCGCAGAGCTTCGTTACAGCCTCAAAAGATCCCCACAATTTTGTCGGGATCCTCCTCGCTGCCTGATTGACAGCTGGCTCTGCCTCTCTAAAGTTTGAGATAGCTGTGCCCACCCACTCCCCTGTCTGCCTCTCCAATGAGCACTGGAGGAACAGAGGGTGGAAATCCTGCGGGGAGCGGTGACTAACAGACACCACTCTCTGCAGGGAGAAGACGGTGAGCTGATCGATCAGAGGTTCATGATCGCTCAGCTCTCGATCTATCGAGCCGACATGTGACAGCTGCAGTGTCAGCCGGCTCTAAGTATTGGAAAGAGTACATTTTAATCTCCCAATACTGCTCCTTTAACTTAAAACTTTGCTTGAACTCCTTGTTTTAAATGTAGGGGGTGTTTTGGGGTGATGGAGCAGGATTTAGGGCAACTTAGGATTTAATGTGCTGTTTTTTGTATTTGTGTTTTGAGGAACAGATCCAGGATAGTTGGAAAAAACAACTTTGTAACCCTCAGTAGCCATGGAAACCCAATTGCCCCCTTACAAAAACTTAATTTCACCTTAAATTTGACCTAAATGCATTTCAACAAAATGGTGAAATTTCACCAAAATCTCCCAAGTTTTCCCAAATTTTGGGAAATGCAAACTCTCAGTTTAGCTCATCCCTGGTGAACTGACCCTTAGGGTTCTTGTTTTTGTAAAATTGTTACTTTGCCTGTTGGGATCCTGCTTTATCTAAAAAAAAACCATTAGAATCAGTTCAGATTGTTAAGAATCTAAACTTTCGATGGTGCAATCTGATTGGTTGCGATGGGTTATTCCACTTTACAGTGTTTATTAAATAATGATAATACATTTTTTGAAACATCATTCTAGATTTAGCAGTACACTTATTATACTGTCAAAAAAGACAAAATATGAGAAGACAAGTCTACTACTCACAGTGACCAGAGAATAATTGTCATTTCATTAGGATGCCCGTCTCACCCCACTGAAAGCTCATGTCTATAAATTGCCTCTTTTTTTTGGCAGGACATTGATTCCATCTTGAAAGTGATTACCAGCAAGAAAACATTTGAGTCCTTATTGACTGAAAGTAAATGCCTTACATGGAAACTATAATGGTTTGGAGTTGATTGTATTTTATTTTTGTTTTACAGGTGAAAAGGGGTCAGGCCCAACTGGTATTGGCAGTGGTAAACTATGCACGAGGTAGTGGAATCCCAGGAACAGTTCAAGCAGGTTCGTCCTGCACATTTATTCAGCAAACAAACACAGTTCAATGCAGGCTGAAGTTGTAAAGCAAGTCGATAGCATAAGACAAACAAAAACATCTACCCTCCTGAGCCACTATCTAAACGCAGGTAATTTCCTGACTAACAGGGTGCCCCCTAATGGGCTCCCTAAAAAAAACAGGCAGCTCTTGTACTGTTTTTTAGCATTCTGTCAGCACTCAGCAGTTTCACACAGCAGCAGGCTACCACAGCAGAGGGAGAACCTTAAGCATCAGTCAGGTATAAACAAAGACCTATGGGCAGGTGAGAATAAAGCTAGATACCATACACAGCCTGCAGTCTCAACAAGAGCATAGATGGCGGAATCTCCACTGCCAGCTATTATATTGCCACAAGTGCCTGGCTGCCTGAATATCCGAACAATGACTGCATCTGATAGGATGTAGATACAGTTCAGCTGAATTTTAAATCCACCATTGTGAGCTTGCAGGCCCATCCAAGGCTTAATTCAGCAGAAAATCAAGCCGTATATGTCCAGCATCATTGATGACACATGGCTACCAGGGAAGACATGGACCAAGGAATGGAAGCTTTATTGTACCCAAAGCTCTACAAAGTTTCTGGGCTCCAGGACCCAGAAACCATTAAGATCTTAGAAAACAAAAGTTTTTCCCATTTCAGTCACTAGCCCCTGAGCCCCTCATCGTGTGTAGGTGAGAAATCAAGGTAACACATACACACTATCCACAATCTTGCCAGCGAGTGCCTCACACAGGTTATTCATTTTTTAAACTGATGTTACGTCTGTTTTTTTAATATGAACATAGAACTTTAGATTTACAAATAAACATTTAATACATGATAAAGGATTCCTAGAGCACCAAGGTTTACCTAAAGCAGAAGCTGTTTGCTTGGAATCTCCCTTTCTCTAAATGATACTTCAGATGGAACCATTTGCTAAGGAAAGTGCCTCTGCTCATTCACTTGTGTGAACATTTCAACTTGAGCAACTGTAAACAAAAAGCATTGTACAAAAAAAGAGAGACCAAGAAAAATGAAAATGTTGCCTGACCATGAATGAAATGTAGGAGCTGGTACTGCTGACTTGTTTCTGTGATTTCTATGCATCCTCTAATGCATGAGTCACTGGCCTGGTACAATCATATGCCTATGTGTTGTGGGCACAGCTAATATGTACATACTTGTTCCAAGGCAGTGACTCATGTGCTTGTGAAACAACAAAGAGGATCAGAGCCCTGAAAAACAAGCCAGCAATGGCCAGTCCCATATTTCTCCTCTGACTAACTCCTAATTAAATTAAACTTGATAATGACCTTACTGACTCAATCACAACATGCAGATCAATAGAGTTAAAGGAAAGTCATCTCCTCACAGGAATACTTCCAAGTCACTGATTTGAAGTATTGAAGCCAGAAGGTTAGAATAACAGCCAGGAAAGTACCAACTGCAAAACAAGTGGCAAGCAATGGCAGGAGTGCAACCGTGTCTGGACTGTGTCCATTACATTTTTGACTTATTTCTCACAAGCAGTAATAGACTTTTACGAAAAGTCATCACTGATCTCTGTAGCTGCATATACTGTGAAGTCATTCATTCTCAAAGATCACCCCAAAAAGTCAGTTTCTGCTGGTTTCTAACAGCTTAGCAACACCTGCTGTGTGTTTATATTAGAGGGCTGGCCAAGCTGCCAAGATTCTGCAACAATAAAATAATGTCTGTAAAGGTTCTCATTCATCCAGGTCCTGGTATAGCTGTAAAAAATAAGTCAAGGCAGCTGAACTTGCTGTATTTTTCTTGAAGACGTTTTACTGATCATCCAACCAACTTTCTCAATTCAGAATGACTTGTACAAAAATCTTCTGGGAATAAATATGGTGAATTTCGCTCCAAACCACATAATATGTTAGTCACAACCATGTGCTGATTGCATTTGCATAATTGGAGTCTAGGAGGTGTTATTAACCTGCCCAGAGAGAGGTATTAAAAACAGCATTGTGTGTGGCAGACAATAGATGTCCCCTCCCCCACCTCTATTCAAGCTTAGCTTCTCCATTTTTACATAAATGGCCTCTTTCACACCTTTGTTAAACCAGCCCACTGCCCTGTCTAGGATGCGTACTTGACTGTCTTCAAAGGAGTGACCTTTTTCCTTTAGATGTAGATACACTGCTGAATCCTGACAAAAGGGGTTTGGCTCTTCTATGCTGTGCCATACGCTGGTGTAGTAGTGTAAGATGTGTCCTAGGCAGGGAGGAGGACTGGTTTAAAAGAGGTGTGAAAGATGCCATTCATGTAAAAATGGAGAAGCTAAGCTTGAATAGAGGTGGGAGGTCAGACATCTATTGTCTGCTACATACAATGCTGTTTTAACACCTCTCTCTGGGCAGGTTAATAACACCTCCTAGCTCCAATTATGCAAATGCAATCAACACATGGTTGTGACTAACAGATTATGTGGATCGAAGCAACATTCACCATATATATTCCAAGATAATTTTTGTACAAGTCATTCTGAATTGAGAAAGCTGGTTGGATGACCAGAGAAACGTCTTCACGAAAAATACAGCAAGTCCAGTTGTCCTGATAATAAAATAAGGGCTCAGTCACACAGATGTGCACAAATATACAGTATGCTCATCTGCAGAAACCTGCACCCTGGAGTGACAGATCTGATAACAGGGGTGTGCAAGTTCGAGTTGGCGTTTAGCAGTGTGCAGTTGCGTCCTGTCATTGGGTTGTACAGGTAGCTGCATGAACCAGCTGTCATTCCAGGGTGCAGGTTTCTCTATGAGCGTGCACACTGTACAGCTGTGCTCATCTGCGTGAATGAGCCCTAACTGTAAATGAGCTAAGAACTCTGTGCCTATGTTGTGAACTTTGAAGACAAATCTCTCCACAATGTCTATAGCTACAAAGGTGAGTAAGGGGTTGATGGAAGTGCTCCAATTCAGAGATGATTTGAGGATCTACAGCCGAGTGATACACAAATAAGATACATTTTTGTTATTAGTTAAGTTACTTGAATGTATTTTTAGGATTTAACTCCTGAGTTTAGTGTCACTTTAAGAATACGTTAATACTTTAATGTCCTAGTCTGGGCACAGGTTGACCTTAAGCAAATAGGTATGACCCATAGGTTAAGTGTAGCACATAGCAAACTGTTTACATGATCTGCAAAGCAGAATGATAGAATTGCAACACAAGCAAATATTGTTTTAGATTCCCTTTAAATCTATATTATAAATTAGGAACTTAAAATCAAATAAAAGAAGCAATAACGTCTCTTGTCAAGGACTTCCCGCTGGCACCCGTGTAAATATAAATTTCCAGGTACAGCACATGGAGAAAAGTATCTTGGAAGAAACCCTCCGCAAACGTTAAGCAGTCTCCCTGTGGATTAACTAATGGTGCATGCAGTTTCTGCCATTCTCCGGCACTCAGTCCTAATTTCTGAAGTATCAGGAGAAATCACGTATTGTATAAAAGAATGCTGCATAAAATACAAGAGAGGGGAAAAAATCTGCTTCCATAATGTAAGGAGAAAAATATATTTGCAGATTGGTTCCTTCAGCTGAGCGATCATGGTAAACCATTCATGGAGGTGAGAGAGTTGTATCAGGCAGCGCCCCCTACAGGAGGAAGGGAACAAGGCTTTTCTAAGCTTGCCTCATGCTAGTGAGAACACTGTGGAAACTGTCTAGCAATGCACATTGCAACCTTGTTCAGCACCTACAATGTTCATCACAGCAAGTAAAACTGACTATGACAGGACGGGGACGGGATTATCACCAACAGAGCATTTTTAAAGCAATGCAAAAACTCCCCAGCTAGACAAAAAAACTAACTATACTTTTTTTAACACCTCATGGTAAAACAGAGGTCTCTGTTGCATTTATTTAAAATGTATGTGAAGCCACACTGCCACATCTAAGCACCCATGTAAAATGTGGCCCCTGATGCTCAGAATTCCCAACTATAGGACATACTGTATATAGTAATGCCTACATTGAGTTCATGTATACCTGGAGACAGCCCTTTCTCAGCAACACATCAGAGGCCCAACATTGCTCAAGGCAAGTGCCAACCCCCAGTGTGTGTCTGTTCATCAGATCAAAATGACCTCTGTATCATAGAATGGTCTAGCGGCACTTGTTTGTAGTAATCCTCCATGACAGTCTTAGAGCTTCTTCAAAGCATAAATGCATATTTCCACAGCACTGGATAAACTACGCGTTTCATCAATTAGACTTTACCAAGGGAGAAATGTCAATAACACCATACTTATGACTCCTCTCCTGGCATTCAACACTGAAAGCGAGCCATCTCGGCGGTGTGAAAATACTCATATGTGCATTGAAACTGTGACAGTTTGAAAACCAAATATCCACAGGGCCGTCCCTTTAATGAGGCAGACTGTTTACCACATTGTGGCATCATCAGGGTTTTTTTTTTTATTCAGTGCAAATCTTTTCAAAAAGTGCCATCTCTCTGCAGTTACAGCTTCTATTTATAGCCTTCCAGTCACATTGATGCCATGCCAGTGCTCAAAAGCGCCATCACACAGCACGCACGACTACGTGTTTTGCATCATCGTCAATGGCATCAATGCCCCACACCATTCCCTCCGTGACCATCTCATATTCTTTTAAAAGTAAAAAGCCCCTCTGGCTAGAAAGCTGCAAATAGAGGCAACACTGAACAGTGACTAGACAGCAAAATGACATAGATGTCAAATATCTCACACATAACTGTAATCGCATTTGTAGCTCTTTACTGTAATGGGTAACAATAGCTCTAAACATCGTGAGACTATCTGGTCCTCCTTCCCATCTCATTTCTAGTGCCCAACCACAGAGCTCAGATCAGTTGGTGAGTTCTATGACAGAATGTAGACCCTTCCATCCTCTGCACTGTGTACTGTACACGCAAGGTCTTTTCTCCATAGACCCTAATGGAAAGCCATCTGCAACTATACAGTTACGCTGCAAGTAGATAGTTTCTCCATCAGAGTCTATGGCTGTGGACCATGGACAAGGTTGCCCACAGATATGAGGTCTGTATTGAGCATTATATATAAGAATGGGAAAGGCTTTAAACATTGTGAGACCTATCTGGCCCTCCTTCCCATCTCATCTCTAGTGCCCAACCACAAAGTTCAGATCAGTTGGCGAGTTCTATGACAGAATGTAGACCCTTCCATCCTCTGCACTGTGTACTGCACACACAAGGTCTTTTCTCCATAGACCCTAATGGAAAGCCATCTGCAACTATGCAGTTACGCTGCAAGTAGATAGTTTCTCCATCAGAGTCTATGGCTGTGGACCATGGACAAGGTTGCCCACAGATATGAGGTCTGTATTGAGCATTATATATAAGAATGGGAAAGGCTTTAAACATTGTGAGACCTATCTGGCCCTCCTTCCCATCTCATCTCTAGTGCCCAACCACAAAGTTCAGATCAGTTGGCGAGTTCTATGACAGAATGTAGACCCTTCCATCCTCTGCACTGTGTACTGTACACGCAAGGTCTTTTCTCCATAGACCCTAATGGAAAGCCATCTGCAAGTTTGCAATTACCCTGCCAGCAGATCGCTCTATTAGAGTCAATGGCTTAGGACCATGGACAAGGTTGCCATGGTCCTAAGTCATTGACACAGATATGAGGTCTATGTTGAGTATTATCTACAAGAATGGGAAAGATAATACTCCCCATAATGTTTAAAACTACGGTAATCCTTTAAATATTTTTTAATTTTTATAAATGTTTTGTTTGTTTTCGTTACATGGGGATGGCTAATTCCTCGCAGGCCTTGAGACAGGGATTGCCTTCTTTCGGAATAGGAAGACAAGAAGCATGTTATAGGGCGGATCACCAGGTGAAAATAAAGGAAAAAAAGCCTTTACAAAATGCAGTCGCCACATATAAGGATTGGTAAGCTGCAATATATGACATTATTGTTTTTGGATTTAGACACGCTTTAACACAGGGGTAGTGAATTAAAATTCAAAGAGGTCCTGTGAGTAAAATTTTCATTGAGCAGAGGTCTGAATTGCAGTCCGGACAGAACGGCCACTCAGTCTGTGTCCATACCAAGATCCACATTTTAGGCTGCATTCAAACCAGCAGCTGTACTACAATGCTCATAAGCGCCGCGCAAACTGTTGGCGCTATATAAATCCTGTATAATAATAATAATTTGCTGGTGTGTGTTCCCAGGCACAGTGCTGATGCGCTGATCCTGGCGTGTCGCACTGTTTATTTAAAACATTTATTGTTAGAACTACCTCCCTCCCTGTCTACATACATGTGTTGGTTTTATTTTTGTTGTATTTTTTTTTTTACTGTTTTATCTCCTTTTTTAAATCATTTTTATTATTTTTTTTACTTTGGTATCACTTTTTTTTTTTTATTTAACTTTCACAAAGAGGCTCTTTATGGAGATAGGCTCCCCAGCCCCCCAATATAGACGATCAAGCACAGGATTATGCGTAATCATCTGTTTACCCGGAACTTCAGCCGGGTTTTGACAGCTCTGAAGCAGGAAGTGCTGAGAGCACAGCGCTCCCTGCTTCATTCAGCACAGAGCTGATTGGGGATGGACTTTCCTCGGTCTGCTCTTGCTCTCCAACCTGACACTTTTTGCCGTGGTCCCCAGAGAAGTGGAGGACCCGAAAACCACAGTGGGGGGTGCAGGGAGGGGGGAGCACAATAGCAGGCTAGTACAAGTGATTTAACCAGGTTACTTGTAGTTGTAGTGGCCAGCCCTGCCTCATGTCATTGGTTGCTAGGATGGCAGCAGTCCTAGCAATCAATGACTGAAGTGGAGGGGAGCTTGCTCTGGGTAATGGCTGGAAGTGGATGCATCAGACAGATCAGCATGCATTGAGTGTAGTCAAAACTCTTGATCTACATACATGTTCTGGGACAATGACTCAGAAGGTATTAACCTCCCTGGCGGTATTCCCGTGTGTGGCTCAGGGTGAATTTTCAGCACCAATAGCGGTAACCCCGAGCCACACTCGGAATTACACAAAAGTGTCACTTACCCTGTCCCTACGAGCCCACAGTATCCTGCTGTACGCGGCCGGCCGATGCCAGCATCTGACAATTGAGTGATAGCGATTCGTTGGGAAATTCGTCATCACACACTGAAAGTGACGACAGCGGCGATTCTGCGACCGAGCTCAGGGATGTGCGAACTTGGTGCGCTATTGACTGTGGTACAGATCAGGCAGCGCCCCCAGAATTCCCATTTACTGGACCATTTTTAAAAAATTATTATTATATTATTTTTTTTAAACAATGTACCGCTTTGGCATGCAAAAATACTGCATAATCAGACCGCCAGGGAGGTTAGAGCCAAAGTTGAATAATCAGTACAACAGCTACATCACTAAAGTGCCTTGCACAGAACTAGTGGAACCACAGTACACAGCGGAAATGCTGCACCAGCAGCAAGCCATAGCTCTAACTGGGGTCACCACTCACCGGATAGGTAGGTATTATTCATTTTCTTTTACAGGCTGCCTCTTGTTTAATTCTATGGTATAGCAACAGGGCCATTTTAAAATGCGTAGCATATAAATCAGCCTTCCTGAGCTGCATTGCTTAAACAGTAATTCTTTGAACCAGAGAAAGCCCCTTCACAGAAATATTTCCTGCTAAATAAAACAAGCCAATTGTAGTAAGGTAAGATTACGGTAAGATTACGGTAAGATTACATTTAGGTTACTTAATTGATTTCCTTCTCCCCCTGAAAACAACAGAGATCGATTTCACATAACCATCAATTTCAGTGTAAAATGTCACATTTTCCCTTCTAGGACAGAAACACAATGGGAAACCTGAGTTAGGTTCTTGATTGCTCCCAGGGGAATGTGTTTTAACTGTAATTATTATCCTCAACAACCCAATTGGAAAACATAATTAGAAAGGCATTCCTATACTTCTTTAGAAACACTGAGCTTCAGTGGAAAACGATTGTACATTGATAATGATTGCTGCATTGTTGTGCATTCTGTTACTAGTGATGAGTCATTTGTATTTCACTTAGATCTCCAGCCTTCTGCCATTTTGTTTTTTTTATGTTTTAGATGAAACAGGGAAATATTGCATCTTTTGTCAGATTGTGTGCTGTCTCTGCTGTGTTGGTTTTCTCCTACTTTCTTTTCCGGTGACCACCAAGGCATTAGACAGAGTAGTGCATGCAGCATTTTTTCAGATCGACTGGACCAGAATGCAGGCATTGATGTGTCACGAATTCTGGTGTGAGCGATCGCACTGCGGGAGGGGGGCGTGGATGCGGTGCCATTGACTTCAATTCGCCGCCATGTCCCCTTCAGCCACTGAACGCAGGAAGCCGGCCGGGATGCGATACAGTGTGTTCCAACAGCTAACTGCACTGGAACGCCCTGTATATGGCGTGAACAAGCCCTTACTGCAGTGGCTTAGTGGTCAATGGTTCAAATCCCAACCAGAACACTACCAGCATGTTCTCTTTGTGCTTGGTTGGGTTTCTTCCAGGTACTCCAGCTTCCTCCTACACTCCAAAGACATGCTGTTAGATTAATTGGCTGATGTCTAATTTGGTCCTACTATGTGTTTGTATATGAGACAGAGGTCTTAGATTGTAAACTGCTTGAGGGCAGGGAATGTACAATAGGTAAAGTGGTGCACAAATTATCAGCGCGATATAAATACCTGTAATAATTAAGTAAATGCTGTCTAAGGAATGTTTCACTCGTTAAGGCCTTGTATATATGATCTTTACTATGTAAGAAAGCAATATCTACAGCAAACTTGTTTTGCAGTATGTGAATGATTGGGAAATGAATGGTACTGACTGTCAGTTTAAACAAGATGGTACCAGGCTTTAGCAAGCTTCAGTAGGCTTTCAGCAAGCTTCAAGTAGTCCTAAAGCTTACAGAAGTCTGCTAGCAGCTTGCTTCACGTGACAGACAGCACTTCTTAAACTGGATCTGAGGAGTGATTTCAGTGCTTCAGCAAAGTTGTTTCAAGGTGAATAAAAGTGTTAATAATGCTTTGTAAAAGCTTGCCGTACACACTGATCTTACACAAACTTAAGCTCACATGTACAAAGCTTACGACACGTAAAAAAAGAGAATGGTCTGAATAGGGTTGCCACCTGTCCGGTTTTCAACAGTACGGTTTTGGCATCTTGTGTCCGGTTTTCCGGCCACCGTTGCCCCGTACACGAGATGTCACAAGTTCAGGCAAACAGGGGCAGCCCCTGGGTCCTAGAGAGGAATGCGTGAAGGAGGACCTTCTGCTGTGCTGTGTGAGCACAATCCCGGCAGTCAGAGCGTGCGGCTGTCTGTGTGGCTAAAGGTACGTGTTTTAAGGGGTTAATCCGGGCCGGTACTAGTGTGTTATACAGACAGTGCCCGATAGTCTCTGAACTGTCAGAGCGCTGTCTCCTGTCCTGTTGGAGCTGCGGGGGGGGGGGAGGGGAGAGATAGTGAGTGTGTGTAATTCTTAGGCTGATTTTAGCTCTTGCTGTGAGAACCTGTAAATAATAGGGTGACCAGATTCCCTTGAAAGAAGTTTCTGCATAAATCATGGACACAGGAATCTGGTCACCTTATTCTTCACAGGTTCTCACAGCAATAGCTAAAATCAGCATAAGAATTACACACACTCACTATCTCCCCCCGCTGGTTTGTTAGTATTGCACATAAAACATGCCCCCATTAAAAAATGCCACAGGTAACCCGTGACATGTTTTGTGGGGGCGTCTTTTATGTGCTATAGTACATATCACCTAAAACAGATGTCCAGATTCCATGTTAGTGCAACATCCATTTTATTGATAGTTGTCATTCAATCGACAAGCGCTTTTGGGGCCGCGCAGGGTCCGCTTCATCAGGCTCAGAAATGTGCTTGTCGTTTGAATGACAACTATCAATAAAATGGATTTGCACTATAAATGTACCGATACTAGTATCAGTGCCGATACCGAGTATTTGGGCGAGTACTCGTCCAAATGCTCCAATACCTTCCCCGATACCAGAACTTCCGGTCAGAGGAAGATCTCTCTCCGACCAGCAGTGCCAAGGGACCATGGCGCCGGCAGAGGCGTCCCGAGGTGGGGTGACACCCTGCAGTGACGTCATCGCGCACATGCGTGATGATGTCACGTGTGGTGTGGAGGGGACGTCACCTGGTGGGATAAGGTATGC
>NW_017308311.1:89014-107417 GCF_000935625.1 Nanorana parkeri | reverse complement strand
AAGATCTGACCCTTCAGGCATGGAAACCCCCCCAAATTTCATACCAGATCCTTATCCAAGCAGCAGCCTGGCAGGCCAGGAAGAGGGGGAGGGCCACCAGGCCACATGCCCTCAATGTAGGGAGAGCACCTTGCCAGGGGGGACCCCCTGGCGAGGGACCTTGTTATGGTAGTGGGGGTCTGCGGGCAGGGGCTTATCAGAATCTGGAAGCTCCTTTTAAAAATAAGTGGGCCCCCAGATACCACCCCCTTTCCCTTCATGAATTATTAAGGGGTGTATACAACCCCTATTCATTCACAAAAAATGTAAATCGTAAATAAAGATACCACACACGGACGAGTCCTTTATTAAAAAAGAAAAAAAGTCTCACAATGTAAACCCATCATTAATCATGCCATCCAGCGACAATCTAGGATTAAGGCCTAGCATAGATAAAGGGAATAATTCCCTGCTGCTATGTTTACAAACAGATGAAAGCTGCTGAGAACTGCCATTTGTCAGCAATTTAAATGGCATTTTTTAGTCATGGCAAATGTCAGTTTTGCTTTAGTACATTGTATACATCAAACAGATGTACCACTTCAGAGGCAGGTTCAGGGCATCCCCAAGCTGGTTTTTAGAAGGAATTGGACATTTTTTTGTTAAAAAATCTGAGGGTTTAATGTCACTTTAAGTATTATTAAAATCACTTCTCCCTGCCAAACAGAATTTTGTAACAAAATGTTTTTTGCTTTGGTGCATGTCCTCCAGGACACTGCCCAGTCACCCATGAACTTTGGTGGACAATCATTTGCCTATTAGCTTAGAAAATGGCTATTCATAATTTTTAAGATTTGACTTCCATAGACCTTAATGGGTTTTAGATTCAGCATCCGGACTTAAAAGAGAACTATGGTCTAAGTGTTTTCCCCCATATTTCTCTTTAGGGTCACGGGAGGACATATACTAACCTCCTCCCGTGACCCAAAGCTCAGTATATGGTGGGCTATTGCCCGCCATATACTGAGAGCGCCGCAGCCGGGACGGATCCCAACAATACTGTCGAGATCCACCCAGCAGGCTGATTGACAGCTGCTCTGCCTATCTAGAGGCAGAGGCAGCTGTACTCGCCCCCTTCCCCGTTCATTCCTCCAGTCACCGCTGGAGGATCGGTGCGGGGAGGGGGGGGAATCCCTGCGGGGTGCAGTGACTAATAGTCACTGCACTCTGCAGGAAGCGAAATCCGAAAGTGAGCGAGCAATGGTATGAGTTCGCTCACTTCCTGATCAATAGAGCCGACTTGGGACAGCTTCTTTGTTACAGTTTGGCTCTAACTATGAGGATGAGTGGAAATCAGTCACCTCATAGTTCTCCTTTAAGTACAGTTGATGAATGAGGACATATATTGTAGGCACTTTCCGGGTGTTAATTGGGGTAAATCAAGTGCTTGTACAACCCCATGAAACAACCACCCCAATACCACCCACACAGTAACAACCTTATCAATAATGAAAATGAAGAAAACTAGGAAATTAAATGTGGAAAATGATGGCCATAGCCTTTTATTTGGGTTTCAAACAGAATATAAATGTTTATAACATAGACCAATGTCTATGTTAGATCTATTACCAAGCAACCTGCTCCATCTTTCAGGACTCAAGCAAATATCTGTACCATAGCACAAGGTTCCACCAGAAACATCTGTACCATAGCACAAGGTTCCACCAGAAACACTGTCCACCTACAATGGAGGGCAACTATACGTCCAATAAAGTTAAAACTGCAACAATGAGAAGGAGAGTGCAGTGTTAAATCTTGATTATAGATCCAAACTGGTACAAACACCCATATACTGTAGACTATGTGCATGGACTTGGTGCAAAAAGGTTAGCGAAACATCCGCCACCTGTCCTGATCAGCTGCGGCCGAGCATTTCCCGACCAGCAGCTACAAGTTAGAAATTGGTTGGGTATGCTCTGGCCACAGCTTATTGGGCTGGGAGGGGGGTTGTCACTGACAGCTTTGCACAGGCTGAGGCAAACTCAATTTGCACCAAGCCCAAGCACATCCCTACTGTAGACCTATAAAGGGAAAAACTTCATCTCATTGCTTAATTGCAATTTAACTTTCAGCTTCCAATTAAATGGAGAAACTTCTGGTAATAGCTATTTCTGCACCTTTTAGCAGTGACCAGGATGGGAAGGAGGAGAGGTCAGGACCTGCAAGGATACGCAGAGAATCCAGCAGAGAGATTCTGTACCTTTTATTATAATCATCCAATTAGAGAAGTTAAGCAAGGAAGGAAGGAAGCAAGGAATGTCAAATCCCATTGGGATCATTTGCTCTGTGCCCCTTGCATTCTGTGAATTCTATAAACGAGGGGTAGACAACCTCGACTCTCCAGCTGTTGTGGAACTACAAGCCCTATCAGGCATTGCAAGACTCTGACATAGGCATGACTACCAGAGACATGATGGAATTTGTAGTATCACCACAGCTGGAGTGCCAAGGTTGCCTACCCATGATATAAAGCAACAGTAAATAAATTGTAATTATTAAAATAAAATAAAATGTAACATAAAAAAAGAAGTCTGATAAATTCCTGAATATTCTGCTGGTTCTTAGTATATTTCAATGTTTTTAAAGTATGTCTCCAATTATCATGATCCTAACTGTCACTGACACTGAACAAACATCCATACAAGGAAACTCAGAGTACTATCAGCATACTAGTTCTGATCTAGTCACTCAAAGTACTGAACAAAGGGGGTAACAGCCAGGGAACTAGCATTTTCAGATGAACAGTTCATTAATGGCCACCTTTACGTTTTCCTTAGAAACAGGTTTCCTTTTAAAGTCATCCTAAAATTATTTTGTGATCTTTTAATAAGGAATGCAGAGAACGTCCGGAAGTGCTTCCATGAAAAGCTAGTTAACTGCCTGTCACTTGATTGGTTTAGTGCCACGTATGGGATCTGCAGTGAGATATTTTTTGTCATTCTTTGTCTTCAATGTAGGGCTGTAAGAACTGCTGTGCTGCATTGCAGCATTTTGTAGCACACAGAACACTGGGGGCAGTGCAAAAGCGGGACGCCTGTGACTGCAGAGCAGCTGCTGCTTGAACATAAATACTAATAAAATGTTGGGAAATAGTTTTCCAATTTGATCTTTAAAAAAAAGAAAAGACCTAGAAAAATAATAGCTAAAAGTTTTAATAAGGTGAAAAAAGAAAGATGTGGTGCATTGGAGGCAATGCATATCTGTGGCAGCTTGCTCGACCCCTAGCTCTCTGTGACTGCTCTTCCGCTGAGGTTCTCAATGTAACCTGAGAAATTGGAGTCTTAGGGGTCATTTTATTTCCTTGAAGCCCGGGAGATTATGGTCATTCATGGCTAATCATGAAGAGAGGACTGCAGAGTCGATTTGTCAGAGGTTAAAAAGCTTGCTGCAAAGTCAGGGAGGGTGACTTGCTGCTTTATTCCTGCGTGTTTCTAAAAGAGATTAAAGCAATCTTATCAACATCGTAATACATAAATCGTGACTAAAAAAAATAAATCAGAGACATTAGAAGGCTGTTGGGTATACAGGTACAATATGATCACGAGGGAATGATTTTGTTTGCCTCATTTGGGCACAAAGATGTAAATTTATGTAGCGTAAGTGAGGAGGAGGAGCAGGCAGTGTTGTGTTCTCTGGCAAGTAATATGGACTGGCTCACCAAAGCTCCTTATGGAGGAGATGGGCCAGAACCCTATTGGTCTCAGTTTTCTTTGCTGCAAACTGGCACCAAGTCATGGCCCTCAAGGTCACCTCACAAAGGTGTTGGAACAGGATGGCTATGGTGTGGAGACTGTCTTCAGAACAATATGCGGTGGCAGGTAAAAGAGTAGTTAGGTCTAGGCAGTGGTCAAGGCCGGCGGCGACAAAAAAGCAGTCAGGTCGATTCAGGTTTGAAACAAACGGGTAATCGGCTGAACAATAATAAAACAGTTTAGTGGAAAGGTGGCTGGCAATAAGACAAGACTATCCACTTCAATACCCTTTTAGTCAGAGGACACATTTCAGGGAACTCTGGAAGTCTTGGCAGGGATTCTGAGAGTTGGAGTTCTGGAAGTCCTGAATTTTGTTAGTACCATTGGACGTCCTGGCAGGGACTCTGTGAGTATCATTGGATGTCCTGGCAGGGACCTAGAGAGTATCTTTGGAAGTTCTGGCATGGATTCTGGGAGTACCATTGGAAGTCCTGGCAGGGATTCTGGGAGCACCATGGGAAGTCCTGGCCGGGACTCTGAGAGTATCATTGGAAGTCCTGACAGAGATTCTGCAAGTACCATTGGAAGTCCTAGCAGGGATTCTGAGAGTACCTTAACAGGCAGGCACCTTTGGTGTTGACTTATCTCACGGGGAAGATGTATCCACCTGCATTATCAATCTCTTCATTCCTGAGATCAGTTGCCTGAGGTTATCTGATGATTCCAACAATCTTACGATATCTCCCGATTGGGGCGCTTTCATTATGTATATAGGCAGCTCTAAGGATTGCTTCATACCTATGCGTTGCAGTAATGTCCAACACACTGTGCAGTCGTTTGTAGAAGCATTTATTTATTTGGTCTACCTCTATGAATAAGCCTACGGGTGAAAGATGTGAGAGGTTGTAGCTGGTTGAGTTTGCAGTGCTGGTATTTGCTGCTTTGCACACTTTAATTCACTGTTATACTGGATTTGCTGTGAATTTCAATAAAGTCTGAAGTATTGGAATTCTCTGGATAGTGTGGTCTGTTCGTATACTACAGCATTCATTTAGTCACTGCAATGTTGCAGTTGTCACCAGAACAATCAGAGTGGGGAAATCAAGTGGAGATACTTGTTCCAGTGATTAAAAACAGATTTCTCCTAATTTTGAGATTTCCTCTCACCTCCTGTTGTACTTGCCTGTAAGGACATGAAGGGAAATCTTCTCATCAGGACATAGAGAGGAGAAAAAAGCCGAACGGGTTCATCATTCCATACTTTGTCCCAGCTTTTCTCAAACCAGTGTTCCATGGAACCCAAGCGTTCCTTCAGAGGTTGTTGGATTTCCTTTGACAGCAGAGATCTTTCTGGCAATCTGTAAGGGGGACCTTCTGTAAGGGTTTAGTGATTGTTTTAGTCTATGGGGGAAATAAAGAAGAAATACTCACGCGATCTTCGGACCTGCGAGAGTGACAGCTAATATCTGCCCCTCTCTGCTCCAGCCGTGGTATGACCTTCGGCGTCCTCATTACGGGTCCTTAGACCGCCCGAGCCCAGGGGAGAAGAGGATGCAGGGACTAGTCTTGCAGCAAGCCATGACCGAGAATCGGGCAAGTACAGTGGTACCTTGTTTCACAAACGCTTCTGTTCGTGAACAATTCGGTTCGCGAACAGGAAGTTTGGCAAAATGTTTCTTCCGTTCGCGAATTCCTTCTCGGGTGACAAACACACCCGCACCCATCTTCCCTGCTCTGACACATGGCCGTGGCTTCCTCTAGTCAAGCAAAACAAACAACAAACGCACTCAACAATTTGTTACCAGTTATACAGTAAAGTGCACACGAAATGGGCTTTGAACAGTAGAACAGTAGAAAGGCATCATGGCACACTCACAAACCAGCATGTAAAACAACTTGTCTCACCACTAAGGACAATGACAGAGGTTTGGATACACGTCTTGCACCCAATTTGATATATTCTCCCCCATGTGCTCCAAGATGGAGACTCTCATAGTTTAGAGTTAGGACCACACTATAAGAGGTGCCTTGGCGCGGCAGTGCGGCTTACACATCCTTTGCAGAAGACGTGTATCCAAACCTCTGTCATTGTCCTTAGTGGTGAGACAAGTTGTTTTACATGCTGGTTTGTGAGTGTGCCATGATACCTTTCTACTGTTTCCTCTAGTCAAGATCGCGGTCTGATCTCAGTTTGCTTCGAATCGCGACCAATTCGGTTCGCCACCAGAATCGTGGAACTGTATATATTAAAAAAAATTCCAGAATACATTTTTATTCATTTCATTTCACATTCAATTACATAATAATAACAATAGCGTCTACATTGAACGGCTGTCTCATATCTAAAGTTGCTTCTTAATTGCAGGTGAAGAATACAATTTTTAAACTGTATATATTATTTACTTTCGCTCCCCTTGACAAAACAAGCACTTTACACTTGCAGTGTGGGGGGTAGCACTGAGTAAAATTGAGAGTTATCATTTCCTCAAGCAGTAAAGTGATTTCTACACACTTTCTAAAGTATTAGCCATGTACACGTATTATACTTTTTAACACGTGCAGTTCACCTGCTACTGTCAGCTCTTACTTGGTTTTGAGTGATGATAGTGCATACAGATATAGTTAGCTGGATCCCAGAATCAGAGATGGTCTCTACAGTTTTCACTGGATATGGTTATAAACTTCAGTAGTTCGTGTTGGAAATGCAACAACATTGGAAATGCAACAACATATGTAATATGCACTGATTGTGTTAATGACATTCTATGCTGGTCTGTATGTTAGTTTCCTATATGTATACTTATCTATGATATATACACAGGAAGTTCTCTCTATATATATGCTGTAAATGCTGTATTCTGATCAGGTGTTTTCTTTAAAACTGTTTTGCATTTTTGAAACATTTGCATAATGTGAGTTTTTGAATGCATAAAATGTAATCACGTTTTGTAAATCATTCCTGTTCTGCTAATAATCTACTTACATACACGATGGCTCTAAAAGAATTTAACTAAAATTGGTAAATGCAAAGAAAAAAAAAACTTTGGAAAGCCTATTTTACTTTTCTTTCTTCATTTTTAATTAATAATAATAAGTTAATAATCAACTTAAAAACACATTTTTGATACAAGCATAATTAGGTCCACAAATATAATTAAACTTGTTGGTACACAATAATATAATTTACAGCCATCTCCATTTACGTGCATTTAGAGGCAAACTTTTTTTGTTTTAGACAGAGTGGTGAAGCGTTACAATACCTGCAGGAGAGATCCAGAGAGATCTCTGTTTTTCCTAGGGACCATTGTCACCATGACTGAAAGGAATGGAAAATATAAAGGGTTATTTGGGGATGCTGATCTGTCATTACAACTGAGTGGAGCCAGCCGTGAGATCATGGATGGCTCCGCCCAGCTGTCATTTGCGAGGCATACGGCCCGCTTCGGATGTCTCTTCGGCTGAGCCACTTGGCCGCCTTTTGCTGCTGAACAGATTGAACCAAAGGGCCCCGGCGGCCGAAGAGAGCCGAAGGACCAGCGAAAGCTACGGCTGGATCCTTCAGCTCCTTTGTGAATAGACCACATAGAAATTTGTTATTTATTACAGGAATAGAGGGGAGATATTCCAATGGGTACACTTGTTCAAGTGACAACTGTGTAGTATGGGATTACGTTTCTCTTTCAAAAAATATTCTCCCACTTCCTGATGTCTACAGGACAGGATGTAAATAGGAATCTCTTGAATGGGACATAGATGGAAAAAACTGAGAGATATGTTGTCTGCTTTAGAATGTCATTGACATAAGTAAATGCAACATTTTGGAATCACGCAGTCCCTACATCAGGCAAAAATGCGTCAGTCCTCACTATAAGTCAAGGATCCAACCCCAAGGTGAAATGTCAGCCCACCTGACCTCTGGGGGTCCCTGACATGCCTCCAGGGGGTAAGGAGGTGCTACACTGTGGACAGGTTATATAAGGTTAGTAGTGATCGCGGCTTTTACACTTTTCCAAACCAATTTCCCACTTCCACTGCAGACTGCTGGGATCCAAGGGCCACTCATGAGTACCAAAGGGCTGCATGTAGCCCACAGCCAACAGATTGGGCACCAGGGCTTTAAGGGTTCTAATGGAAACATTTACCAATCTACTGCATCCATAGGGATTGCAAATATCTACACAGCAAATCTCAAGAATTGTTCTGCTGAATGGACAGTGATGTGGGTTTGCTGCAATATGCTCATTACTCTTCTCCTGATACAGGCTTTTGGGCTTGTGCCCATGGGAAAATCCCATCAGGTGGATTCCGCTTGCATTTGATATTAGTTTGAGATACTTGTGAGACCATTCAGAGTTCATTGATAGGTGCATTTGACCTGCAGTTGACTTTCTTGTGACCTGCATTTGTCTTCCTTCTAACCTGTTTTTGTGTTCTCGTTGACTTGTATGGGGAGAGAGAAGCAGTTCTGATGTGAACAAAAGCTTGTTGACACAGGCCCATGCAAAGTTCAGTAAGTATTAATTAATTCAGTTACACACCCGTCTTTTGTTTTCAAAGTCCACTATGAATGTCTATTTGAAATTACAGAAACTGTATTCAGTTACCACATAGTAGAAAGGAATAGTAGAAAAATCTGGGAAAAGATAAAGACACCAGAAAAAACACAACATTTTCCTCCCTCTCCTACATTCCGCATTCAGCCTCACAGAGTCAATAATCTTATACCATTCTCTCTGCTAAACAACCAAACGGCCCATGACTTGCTGGTTAATTAAAGGTGCGTCATAAATTCATACGCCTCTGTGCAAGGTCAACGTCTCCCACCATCGGATGTGGCTTTCATTATTGGAGGATTCGCTGAAGTAAGACTGTGGGGGAAAGGACACTATCGATTCATTAAACTGATTTATTAAAACTCCTCATGGAACACTGTCAACGATTAAAAAAATAACCGCATCAAGCCCGGAATTCAAATAAAATAGAAATGAATGTTTTCTGTTTACTGAAAATAAAATGAGATAAGAAATGGTGAGGTTTTTTTTTTATTGCAAAGCAACAGAAACCATTAAAACTGATTGCATTTATTCCATGATTTACTACATATGAGTTTGTTATGGTTTTTAACATTTTCTGGAAAAACTTTATTCCTTGGTACAGAGATAAATAAAATCACAGCAGGCTTTTATGTAATGTAGGTGTAGGGAAGCAATTCTTAAAATAGTAAGACATAGATGTAGGCCTTCATTTGCTCTTCTATGATGCTAATTTATTTTATTCTCCATTTTAAAGGGATACTAAACCATATACAGTATATGTTACTATAGTTGTCATGCAGATCCTTGTATATATTTCCATTGTTTTATGTGTATTGGTAATCTTCTTATACTTTCCGTGGGCTAAAATCTCAGTCTTAGGTAGGGTTAGTCTCACACAATAGACTACATTGTCATGGACACCTACCAGATTATTGAGTTTAGGTGTTTCCAGGTAAGGGTACTGTTAATGCTACATGCGGTTCCAACCTTTTAGAAACATTCTGGGGAAGGCCCTTTCCTGTTCCAGCATGACTGTCACCCTGTGTACAAAGCCAGCTCTGTCAAGACATGGTCTGATGAGTAGGTGTGGAGAAACTTGAGTGGTCTTCACAGAGCCCTGACTTCAACCCTACTAAACACCTCTGTTATAACAGGCAATAGCAAGCCAGGTCTTTTCATCCAGCATCAGTACCTGGCCTTACAATCCTCTTTTGGCTGAATGGCCACAAATTTTCACAGACTCCATAGTCCATAATCTTGCGGAAAGCCTTCCCGGAAGAGTAGAGGTTGTTATAGCCAGAAAGGAAGGGTCAACTACATACTACTACCTTTGATTTGGGATTTGGATGTCCAAATAGAGATGTCGTGGTCAGGTGTCCACAAATTTTGGTCATATAGTGGGTTATTCACTAAACAGCCGAAGGATCCAGCCGTAGCTTCTGCTGATCCTTCGGCTTTCTTCAGCCGCCGGAGCCCTGTGGTTCAGTCAAACCGTCGGGCTGCTGCACGGGCTATTCACTATTATATACATTCACTATAGCGCATACAGCCACCAGAGGCGGCTGAGAGGCTCAGCCAAGCTCAAGGAATATGCTTCGGCTCGACTGAGCCGAAGTGACAGCTGAAGCGGGGAGAACAGCCTGCCCAAAGCCGGCCGTTCCCCCCCGCAAATGACAGCTGGGCGGAGCCAGCTGTGATCTCACAGCTGGCTCCGCCCAGTTGCAATGACAGATCAACATCCCCAAATGACCTGCGGACGCTGATCTGTCATTAAACAATAACAACTGGGCAGAGCCGGCCGTGACGTCACGGCCGGCTCCTCCCAGTTATTATTCATTGTCCGAGACCTGCTAGAAGACTCTAGCAGGTGCCAGCCAATAGGAAACAGTTGGGTGGAGCTAGCTGTCACTGCTAGCTCCACCCAATTGGGTTTTTTTTCTTTTCTGTAAAATATCTTTTTTTTTATTTTTTACTATTTGTTTACATTGTTAAAATCTTTTTTCAACTTTTTTTGTCACTCTTTTTACTGATTTTCTTTTCTGCTCGGTACCTCGGAGTTACTGAGCAGAAAAGCTGTGCCGAATGCCGCTTGGCGGCATCCAGCTATTCACTCACTGCCATTCTGCTCCTATGAGAATAGGGGCAAACGGCAGCGAGTGAGCTGCCGGAGCTTCGGCTCAGGTGATCCAGAAGTTGGATTGGCTGAGTCGAAGTCCCTCTGCACTGATTTCAGCCCATGTACAGCTGAAATCAGCCGTACTGAGCCGGAGTGAATAGCCGAACGTCATTCGGCTCTGTTCACTTCGACTCGGTCATTCGCTCTGCTGCCTTCGGCAGCTTTGTGAATAGCCCTTATAGTGTATAGGGATGGCCTATTGGCAAGGCAACGATAAGACAGGAGTAGTCACAGGTAACATGTCACTATATTACATT
Organism: Nanorana parkeri; assembly: GCF_000935625.1. Classification (NCBI taxonomy): domain Eukaryota; kingdom Metazoa; phylum Chordata; class Amphibia; order Anura; family Dicroglossidae; genus Nanorana; species Nanorana parkeri. The sequence continues at coordinate 96,718 of NW_017308311.1, read as the reverse complement.
TTATTTGTACAACAATCATTATTATTTACATTTCAAATCAAATGCACGTTGTGTGACTATCTAACATTTAGGTTTATTGATGCTGTTGGGAGAAGACTTAAAATGTATTTAAACCCAAAAACAAAAATGTATATTATTTCAGGTTACCAATCTTGAGAGCTGGCTACCTTGACACATTTAACCGGTACAACAATAAAACATTAAGAACAGAAAATGCAGCACCTCATACATACAGTATACACCCTGATGAATTCATACGTTGTATGCTGAATACTAGAAAATGCCACATGAGGAGTCTGCATAAAAGTAGATGTGCAACACCTTTCTTATGTGTCTTACTGGCCACCAAAGTCTCCCTGTCTGCTCAACTGAAAGACTGCAAACACTCACATCTAGATCAAACACAACAAAAATACAGCCAGAAGAAACACATGTTCTCATCTGAAGAACCCTCTGGAATGTCCTTACAGTCCTTAACTTGTGGCTTCTTCCAAACCATCTGACCACCAACTACCAAGAAGGAAAGGCTTCTCTGATCTGCTTTTCATTACGAATACACCATAGCCCTTTCCTATGACAATTTCCCATCCGAATCACGTAGCTCCTATGCCCAGTTTTTCTTTTTCAGATTGTAACTTAATATTTACAGATAACATACAAATAATGCTTTGTAGCTTTCTATTTACAATGGGGCTATTTTAGTGCTGTTACATCAAATGAAGGTCCCCGCTAAGTTCTGCACAGTTCAGCATGATAATCACTGTAGGCCTGCACTAATGCAATGGTTTTGGAAGTTGTCTCTTAATTATGCTTATTGATATACATGAGGGGTTGTGGATATTACATATTCCACAATAATTAAGGGCGTTCAGGATTCTACCAGAGCCCCAAGTGAATAATAACTGGTGACTGGTGGTGGGGAAAATCTGCATAGATTTCTAAGAAACTGGGAGAAGAGTTAATTGATGGCATTTGGAATTATTTTATTTTATTATTGCAGCTGAATGCCGGTTGACTTTTTGAAAGGATACATTTAAATGCAACAGGGTTTAATGCCATCGGCGGTTGTAATAATTGGAACTTTGTTTTAAAGGAGAACACCACTAAACTAAAGAATGAAAACTGCTCTTTTGCTGGTACACTTACAGTAACAAAGTAGCATTTTTTAATGCAGATTTAATGATATTCAAGAAAACCTTAGTTCAAGATCTTAAAGTCTAACTGCTGGCTAAATTTTTTTTAGGAATGTGTCCCAGCCAGTTCCCTACAGTAACTCATCTCTGCCACAAGATGTCCTCAGTTTTGCAAGTTGAATGATGGTATTTACTGTGCAATGGTGCAGGTAATGGTATTAATGTGAAGAAGCTTTCTACATCATTGAGGACCCCAGACAGAAGTGAAGGAAAATGACACTGTGAAATAAGGTGACTAGCCTAAAGACTTTGGAAAAGGTCATTTATAAAAACCCAACAGCATAGTATACTCCTCCTCCAGCGAAGCGATGTGGGGTGGGGGATGAGTTGAGGGTTGGCTGAACAGACTGAGAGAGGGGGGAACCGAGTGTGGCTTTAAGTGAAATAAAGGAACTGGTTCGATGTTTATTACAACACAAAAAGGCAAATCACACCAGTCTGAAGCTGCTGATAAATATTTAAGGGAGATTATTGATTAGCGTTGTTTATAATGCAGCACCTGAAGACAGAAAATCCCATCTGAATGTATAATGAGGAGAAACACAATCCCGTTGATAGATATCACCATGGAAATAGCAGACGCTGTGAGCTTAATCCCATTATTCTTTCATACCTGATATCTTTATTGCGCCACACACTGTATATCTTAGCAATATATAGCAGACACAAGGACACAGAGGAACATGAACAAAGTACATTGCTGCATGAATTCCAGTGTTCTGTCCCAGTGTTCCGTCAATAACTCTTCTAACATTTAAAAAAAATACAAGTATTATTTTTAACTTTCATACATATTCCCACAATTTGCCTTTGCAACCTCTAATGCTTCCTGTGCGGTAAAAGGTTTTGTGTGGTAGTTTAAAGGCTGTAAATGAGATTGAGATTGGCTTTGGGTGATCTAATGAACTGGCCATGAAAGGAAATAGTATTAACTAGGGATGTCCAGATACCAGTTCAGATATCAGTGCCGATACTTGGCATTTTCACAAGAACTACCAGGGTTGCAGCTGTTGCAGCTGCGCCTGGGCCCTGGCGCTCCCCCACTGTCCTGAAATCATTATTCTGTATTGTTTTAGAAAAACTGTCACATCACAATAAACAAAAATGAATCAGTACTTGTATCTGTGAGGAGAAGTATCGGTACTTGTACTTGGTCTGGAAAAATGGTATCGGTGCATCCCATATATATATATACATAAAAAAAATATCATACAATAAAACAGGGATGCACAAATCCCAGGGCCCTGCATGCTCCTTAAAAATGGCTTAGCGCTGGAAAAGTATCTGTACTTGTACTGGTACTTGGTATATGAACATCCCTAGTTTTACCAGAAACACACACCATGCGCAGCATCTGCTGTAGCAATCCTGACCTTTAGGAAATGTCTATGACACCGGCTGCCATGCTTAGACAGGAATTTAACAGAGTTTTATTACGGTAGCCCTCACAGAGGCAAATATTCTTTTATTTCTGATATATAGCAAATCATACATTAAAACAGGGATGCACAAATCACAGGAGCCCCGTAGCCAATGCTCCTTAAAAATGACAGCTGCTTCCTAACTTTTGAATTTTTCTCTAGTCTAGTAGCTGGAAAAGTATTTGTACTGGTACTTGTACAAGTACGGTACTTGGTATCTGTGCATCCCTAGTAGTAAAAGTTTATCTTTATTTTATTTATTTAAGAGAACTTAATGGTTGTATTTCCACAGTCCACTTTACTGGCTGTTTAAAACACGTTGGGGGGCGTTTCACTAAAGCAATTTAAACACTTTTCTGGCAATTTGGTAGTATTAGAAAGTCCTGCAAACAAATTTAATGAAGGCCGCACAACAGTATTTAATTTCAACCCATGTGACAAATTCAGATAGTTCTCATGTGTGACATGTTTACATTCTAGTGCTATGGCTGCGACAAATTATTCACAAAATACTGCCATACTGATGATAAGATAAATGGAAGTAAATAAGACATCTTCCGTATTGAAGTAAATTGTTTGGCACATGTAAGTATTGTGAATTAGTAAAAGTTTTACCTTTTTTTATGTCAGCAGCCAAGTCTTCCTCTTCATTTTTAATCACTCCCACTGGTGGTTGACATATGCAGAGAGCAGTGACAAAAACCAACATAAGAAAGGAAGAGGTGTCTTCCATGTGTGGACTGTAACTGACACGTTGCTTTCACCTTTTCAATGGCAAATGACGGTGCTCCATGGTGGTATAACTTGGTATCTATTTTTGTGTACTATCTATGGACGGTTAAGAATAGAGAAGATTGCTTTAAAGAAAGACAATCATTTGTTAAAATTGTTTCCCCTGCCTTTTTTTCCATTACTCACCCACTCCATGCTGCAACGCTACACTCCGAGTCCTCCATCCTTTGTCACCACCTAACAGCACCATACAACCACCTCCTTTCACTGCAACAGCCTTTTTTTTTTTGCACATATGTTAAAATGCACATTTTAGGCCTGAGGATTACTTTATAACCCCCACATTATAGCAAATACCCTGTAAAATAAAACAATGTTACAAATGCTTATGTCACATAATATTAGCACAGTGGTTACCAAACTTATATTTTGATTTTTTTTTAAATTTGAAATTGATAAGATTGTGCCCAGTAAACAGATATCAAGTCTTAAAATTGTGGGTGGAAAAATGATGGTACCTGAAATTGTCCATAGATGATGCTTTGAAAGCCTTCACAGGTCAGTTGTAGAGATAACCATGGACAATGACCTTAGAAATATTCTCTCTAACCCTGACGTATGCGTTGATATCAATGTGTCATTTTCATACATTTGAAAATTTGAAGGAACAAATCCTTTTTAAGAAGACATCATGGGTCTGCTAGCCCCTAATGTCACCTCTGCACTCCACTGACGCTAAATAAGCACAGATCATGCTCAATAGCTCAATCCCCGGGCACAGTAGCTGCGGAATGCCTGCCCTGAAAGCGGAAGTGGTGTAAAGCTTGCCACTTCCAGGTTCATTGTATGCTGAATCAGTGGCGTAACCAGAGTTCTGGGCGCCCGGGCCAGAATTTTTTTTTCGCCCCCCCCCATTATATAAACAACCACTGGAACTGTACCCTGCACCTCCCCCCCACACACACATGTTTTTATTTTAATTTTTCAAATTTTAATATTTTATTTTTTTTGAAACTTTTTCATTTTTTTAAATCAATTTTTATTTATTAATTAATTTTTTATTAAATATTTTTATTTTTTACTTTACTTTTAGGGGCTTCGGGGAAATATTGGGGGTCTAAACAGACCCCTGATATTTCCCTTTAAAAATAGAAAAAGAGATTGAGGACACAGAGTCCTCAATCTCTTTTTCTGTGTCCCCTGTTATCAATGAACAGGAATCCTTTATGAGTGTTCCTGTTCATTGATAACATGGTATGTTTACTATAACTACAATGATGAATGAACAGGAGGAGATATAGATCACTCCCATTCATTCATAATTGAGGATACAGTATACATACCAGGTCCTCAATTATGTACAAACACTCAGCGATCACTGATCGCTGAGTGCTTGTACCCGTTCTCCTTTCTGACACACACTGTCACAGGAGGCTGCAAGAGGAGAGCCCAGCCTCCTGTGACAGCGCTGGCTGTCTCCGCCCCCACACCGCTCTGCTGCACTGTGATAGGCGGCCGAGCGGTGTGGGAGGAAAGACACCGGCCGCTCACAGCGCTCGTCCCGCAGCGCTCGGCCGGCTGTCATTTTCTCTCTGATTCCTTTCATCCCTGCTGGGCACTGCTCTTTGTCCCAGCGGGGATGAAAGGAATCACGGCCGCGCCGACAAAACGGCAGGAAAATGTCACTTTAGGCATTTAGCCGAAAGTGCAATTTTCGCCCGGCGCCCCCCCTTCACTTTTCGCCCGGGGCCCGCGCCCCTGCTGCCCCCCCCGGTTGTTTCGCCACTGTGCTGAATGTCTGTGAAGGTTCTCATTCATCCAGGTCATGGTATATCTGTAAAGAATAAGTCAAGGCAACTAGGAAAATACAGCAAGTCCAGCTACCTTGACTTATTTTTTACAGATTGTATGCTGAAGTCCCTTTCGCTCCCACGCTGACACCTTGTTGTATGTTAGTCTGGGTTGAGCTGTACAGGAGATATAGAGATATTGATACCAAGTCAAATTCAGGAACCTACACTGCTTGGATTAAGAAAACATTTTAATAATAATGGAGCTGCATTAATTTGTGTCTTTATATCTGCCTGGAGTTCCGCTATAAAACAAAATTTTATTTCCACTAATTATACCAAACAAATATATTCTACAGTGAGTTTTACATAAATGTAACATCTTTATGACTGACAATGGCACAGCACATACATCACAGGAAATAGCGGATATACAATGCATTTAAAGTCCATAATGGAATTTCTGCAATTAGCTGGCCTATTTTGGTGCTGCACTGAATTCATATACATAATTTTTCCAGATGCTCATAGAGTTTGTGCTGCTTCTTGCTACATTAGTGAACATTTTAAATTGTAATATTTTAGTGGAGCACACATTTCGGCCCCATGATGCATGAGTAATGTCTTGGAATATATTTGGGTGTCCCATAATTACCGCCGTTTTTACAATCTGCCCAAATTGTTAGGCAGATGTCCTGGTGAGTTATGGCTTTGTTCTGTTTCTGCAATAGCTTTGATCTTAAACATTTCGACAAATATGACAGTTGTTAGGTGGCTGCCTAGATAATAGCAGTCTCTGGCAGTCTGTCTCTCTTTTGTAAGTGTCAGTGGGAAGTGAAAGATTCAAGGTTGTTTCTTCAAGGTCCCTGTGTACATTTGTTTTGTGATCACAAAGCACTTGAGACACATTATTACCATATAATCAGCAATTATTTTTCACTGCTGAGTTCGGAACCGTGCAATCAACTGGCATAATCCTGACTCACGAATTAACATTTTGTTCACAAGATCCATAGGGTGCTGACATAGAAACATCTTCCTGACAGTGTCCATCAACACAAAATAAATGTCAGTCTGTGACATTCTCAGCGAGGGGTGGAGGTAGCAGTCCACCCCTGGCACAGACATTAAGGAGATGCATTAACTGGGGGCAGAGAATTTATTTTGCTGTCTGACAGTGCCTGCAGAGCTACCTCGGCTACATCAGTCAGCAGAGTGGGACCAGTGGATCAGGGGGCATCTCCTCACGTCTCTCAGGGAAGTAATGACTGATCACCTATGTAAAGGAGCACTAGGCTAACTACCAATATACGTGGGGCCATTTCTACAGACCACCAATGTAAGAGGTCACTTCTCCACTCACTAACAATGAAAGAGGACACTACACCACCAAAGTAATGGAGCGTCAAGGCAAAGGAGCAGCTGTTCACTAGTGAAAAGTAAACCGAGCTTATCACTAGTGGAGAACTACTTGCAAACAACCTACTCTGTACAGGAACCACAGACAAGGGAAACCTTGTTTAGGTATTTAATAAAAGGAAGGAAGGCCCTACTCCGTGCTACGCTAAATCAGTTTATTGAAAATGAATCAGTGACACTGATGGGTCCTGCTCAATTGCGACCAGATTCTTTCTTTTATATGCCTGTTTGGTTGGAGTCAGGACACACTCCTGCAGACGAGCACCCGGCTGTCTTTCCTCTGATAAAGCTGTGGTGGAGGAGTGGTGCTTTATTCCTGTGCTTGCTTACATAGTGTTCACTTTAACCCATTATAGTTTAATTTGACTTATTGTATATTTTGTACTATCTCTGTGTACTGCTTTTCATTTCATTAAAACAATATTTTACTAGGGATGCACCGATATATCGGTTGCCGAAACATATCGGCCAAAAATTGCACTTTTGTCAAAATGCCGAAAGTGCAATTTTCTAGCCGGTATAGTGGTGTGTCCGTTGTTTCTAACCTCCCCGCTGTGCGCTGCTCTGTGTTCCAGCGGGGAGGAGAGAAACTGTCACAGGGGGCCGAGCGCTGCGCGAGGAGAGCGCTGTGAGTGGCGGACATATCTCCTCCTTGCACCATTCAGCCTCCTGTCACAGTCCGGCAGAGCAGTGTGTGGGTGGAGACAGCTTGCAGTGCTGTCACTCGAGGCTGAGCTCACCTCCTGCACCACTCGCAAAGCCTCCTGTGACAGCTGTCAGGATGGAGAGCGGATACAAGCAGTCAGTGATCGCTGAGTGTACATAATTGAGGACATAGTATGTTTACTATATCCTCAATTATGAATGCATGGGAAGTGAGCTACATCACCTCCTGTTCATTCATGATTTTGTATATTGTAAACATACTATCTCCACTCAGTATAGAGGATTCCTGTTCATTGATAACAGGGGCTGCAGAAAAAGAAATTGAGGACTTTGTGTCCTCACTCTATTTTTCTTTTTTTAAAAGGGAAATATCAGGGCTCTGTTAAGACCCCTAATATTTCCCCGAAGCCCCTAAACATAAAGTAAAAAATAAAAATATTTAATAAAAATGAATTTAATGTTTTTTTAAAGTTTATAAAAAAA
>NW_017308311.1:59039-88943 GCF_000935625.1 Nanorana parkeri | reverse complement strand
TAAAGTAAAAACTAAAAATATTTAATAAAAATAAATAAATACATAAAAATAAAATATTTTTAAAAAGTTAGAATAAAAAACATTTTCGGTTTCGGTTTTGGCCTGAAATTTTTTTTCATTTCGGTTGACCTCTATATTTTACAGTTGTTAAGCTGAGACTGTGAATGCTCTAAATCAGAAATAAAAGAACATTTGGCTCTGTGAGGGCTACTGGATAATAAAACTCTGTTAAATTCCTGTCTAAGCATGGCAGCCGGTGTCATAGACATTTCTTAAAGGTCAGAATTGCTACAGCAGATGCTGCGCATTGTGTGTGCTTCTGGTAAAACTAGGGTTGTTCAGATACCAAGTACCGTACTTGGTACAAGTACCAGTACAGGTACTTTTCCAGCTCCAAGTCGTTTTTAAGGAGCATACAGGGCCCTGGGATTTATGCATCCCTGTTTTAATGTATGGTTTGCTATATATATATACAGTATATACAGTATATTAGGCCTTGTTCACACCAAATGCAGAGCAGATCTGCATGAGTTTCTGCACACACAGTGCAGTGGGTTGTGCCGCGTTTTTTGCCGCGTTTTTGATCCATTCCCCCCCCATCTCCCCTACTCCATTCTCTCTCCTTCATTCCCTCCAAAGCAACTCAAGTACAATAAATAAGAAAAAAAAGGGGGGGGGAAGGGGAGAAAGACGCAATATACCAGTTTCTTATAGGTATTGTTGAATCTCTGTTGAGCCAATAAAAGCCTTGAGCTGTCAATTCTTCCATTCGCATTATATGGTTCAGTTCTAATACCCATTCCCGGATCTCAGGGGTATTTGATTGTCTCCAATGTCTTGGAATTATCACCCTTGCTACTGCCAATATGGGGCATGCCAGTCCCCCTTTAATACTTTTTAATGAGCCCAGAAGCATTGATAATAATGCCGCTTCTGGGGTTTCAGGCAATTTTAAACCCATGACTCTACCTGCTAACTCAAATATAATTTTCCAGTAGGACTTTATTCCCTGACAGGTCCACCATATGTGCAGCATTGTGCCCTCTTCCATTCCACATCTCCAGCACATCTTGGTTGTTTGTGGGTCTATTTTATGTAGTTTCACTGGGCATCTATACCACCTGGTTACTATTTTAAAGTTCCTTTCCTGCATTCCAACCGAAATACTCGATTTAAAAGTTAGGAGAAAAGCTTTGTACCATTCCTCTTCTGCGAAAGTCTGTCCTATTTCTCGTTCCCACTCCCTGATATAATAAGGAGAGGATGGGAACATTGGGTCTAATAGTATATTATATATTCTTAACACCCTATGCTTCCCCCTTTGTTTATGTAAGATCATTTTTTCAATTGGGGTCAATTCCCTTTCTATAGAGCCCTGGGAACATAAATAATTGTGAAAATGTTTGGGTTGGAAATATTCAAGCCATCGGCCTTGACTCGCCGCTCCCGGTGGCAGTAAATCCCTTAAAGGGAGTACACCCAATGCATTCACAGCTTGTAGCATTGTAGAATGGCTTGAACTCTTCCATCTTAGTGCATATTTTCAGTTATGATTGCTTTGTTTAGCTTAACGTCATTTTTACATGGCTTTCTCATTTGCTCTTCCATATTTGTTACTGTATCACATATAGAGCTATGTAGAAAAGCCACTAAAGGGAGATCTGTATTTAACTGCCATTACTCACACTGTGCTTTGTATTTAGTGGATCGGTCAACACTATTGTGTACAACTATTGTGTGGCGTTGCACCATAATTGGCAAACATGGTTGCCCCTATGTCAGACACGGGGTATTAAGCCCTAGGCAAGGTAGTAGCTTTGCACTCCCCCCTTTATTCCATTGACTGACATTGATAAGGATTACAATAGGCACAGAGGAGCTGCCATCCCCTTAGTGTCTGCATTGGCATGACCCCCATTTAGGGTTGCCACCTGTCCAGGATTCACCCGGACAGTCCGTTTTTTGAATGCTGTGTCCTGGTTTCATGGCAGCAGAAACCCGGACACAAGATGTCAGGCAGACAGGGGCAACCAAATTTAAGATAGAGGCTACTGGCCCCGCACTGAAAATAGCAAAGACTGTGATATTTACATATTAACCCCTTCGTGACGGGAGACGTACACTGTACGTCCAGCCACAAAGGGACCAAATGACTCGTCACGTACACTGTACGTGACGAGTTATTTGCTGCACTAGAAGGCTGCTAACCGCTGAGAATCAGCGGTTACCTTTCAGTAATAGATGTCTAACTATCTAGAGATCCATTACTGAAAGGGTTAACCTTTTTCAGACACCCGATACCTTAATATCGGGTGTCTGAGAGTCACAGCAAAGCGGACACACATGTCGGCTTTTGCCGGCATTCTGACAGCTCGTATAGATCGAGAGATATCTCTCTCAAGCTATACTGGCTTTTTTTTTTTTTATCTTTTGACTTTCAAGAATAGATACAAAATGTTATGTATTAGACACATAATGTATCTATTCTTGAAAGTAGAATGTTTAAGTTTTCTGAAACATTCACTGACAGCTGAATCCTGAACTGCTGCAGGATCAGTGTCACTAACTTATTATCGGCTGTTCTGAAGTTTGAAGCAGCCTGATAATAAAAAAAATGTATTAATTTATCAAGCAGTAATAGTGAGATTAATTCACAATGACTGCCTGATATAATTAAATAAATAAAATTTGTCAGTATAAAAAAAGTGAAAAGTGTAAATAAATTAAAAAAAATAGTGAAAAGTGTAAAAAAATTAAAAATAAGGGACAAATAAATGAATGTATGTATTGCATTTTTTTTTAGCTGTGCTGGTTTTGTTAAAAAAAAATACTACAAATCAAAACTGGGAAAAAAAGTTTTTTTTTACGTTTTTTCCTCTTTTTTTAATTTGTATTTGTCCTAAGTGAGGCGTTAGACACACATATGTGATATAAATATATAGCCCTATCTGTCCTCTAAAAAACAATATATAATATGTGTGGGTGCACTTTGTAAGAAAGTATATTACTGACGTGGAAGAATCACACAGCAAAAATGTCAAAAGTGTGTCAGTCATTTACGAACAGAAACCAAAAACAAGCTCAGTCATGAAGGGGTTAATGGATGGCACTATTTACATGAATAAGCCGCGACTCATTCTCCCCCAAAATTTCAATGCGTCACTAGAGTGTTCGGGTTTCACTGGAAGAAAAGGTGGTAACCCTACCCCCATTCCCCATCTGACACCTACTCTGTACAAGTGCATCCTCCTCATTACGTGAGAAGCAGATGCACAGCTTTAACCCATTCCCTCTGGCTTACTGCAGGAGCACAAAGGTTGTATCCTGGCCCCCTGGACATTTACCTGACCCTAGGCTCCTGCCTAGGTTGCCCTGTGGAAGATCCGGCTGTCCCCTATGTACATAGATAATTAAAAACAATATACAGAGTGAATATGTAGAACATAAGCATACACTGATACCATTTTCCTTTTACCAGCATATCTTAAAAAAAAAACTTTGAGAAGACTGCACATTCCTTTTCAAACTCCCATGTTGCCTGCAATCTAGTTTTCTAGAAACACACACACAGTTGCTCACCCATGTGAAAATGCATCCCACGTATTGTCATTCTCGTCCCTCGGGAACACTCACTATTGCATCGCAGAGAGAGAGAAAAGTTTCACAGTACAAAATCAAATGGCAAGAACCTCAATCCTATCCAACCGCGCATTTAAGAGGTACGGGGACAAGGTGGAAAATTACACTTACACTTCATACGAGAAAATCGAATTAAAGGGGTTTAACCTTTTGGCTGCCAGACCATTTTTTTCACACATGTTATAATCCACATTTTCGACCTGAGGATTACTTAAAGTTCCCCAGAATTATATATTTCCTAAAATATTAGACCCTGTAGAATAAAATGGTGGCAGTTATACATTTTGTATGTCACATGATATTAGCACAACTGTTTATCAATTCCAAAATTTCAGGAAAAAATACACTGGGGTTAATTTTAATGCACAAAACCACAATATAGAACCCAATTTCTTTGTAGTTAACCCTGCACTGCAAGGGTTAACTGCTCATTTTTGCTAGGGTAAAAAAAAAAAAGTTATACTCACCTGATCCTCAGAGTCCGTTGGCTGCTAGAATAGTCCCTGGTACATCACTCCTCCTTCCCTGCAGCGGTCTAAGGTCCTGTGAGTCCTGACATCCAATACAATGTATAGGATGTGAGGATGCCGAGGGGCATGGCATCACTGCAGCAGGAGAGACAGGCTGGAGGGAGCGCTGCTGGCTCTGAGGTTCGGGTGAGTACCTAGGCAAAAACTTCAAACAGTTAACCCCCTTAGACGCACAAACATGTAGATGTTACAGAAACACGCACTATACACAGCATGTGCTGCAGCAATTTTGACTTTTAAGAAATGTCTTGGATGCTCACTGCCATGACCAGATAGGAATGTAACAGAGTTTTAAAACTTGGTAACCCTCACAGAGGCAAGGACTCTATTTTCTGATGTAGCGCATACAGAGATTCAGCATAATAATTTCAAATATCATGTAATTAAAATATTTACTGCCATTCATCCATCAATCCTTCAATCACAGGCTGCTTTGCATTGTGGAAAATAATAGTACAACTTCTATGACTAGAGAAGAGAGGAGGAAGGTGAGGGCAAGCAGCATTAGATTTTCAGACTCTGGCAACGGCTATTGTTAACCGCCACAGCACCAGACAATCAGCACTGTAGGGGGTATTTCAGTGACACTCGTGGGAGGATTTCCATAATAAGCAGCACCCAACAGAGCATGGCAAACACAGCATTAGAGGTAAGTCCCTGGGGCTGCATTGAAAAGAAACAAATAGTTAAACTTCAGCTTTAAATTAAATAGTGGTGACCCCTTGTTGTTTAAACAGGATTGTTCACCGTGTTTGGGGTTAGCCATAAGAATAAATTATTTTCTTGTTGCCGAAAATATTCCCAAGCTAAATAAAAAGATGTCAAGGAAGCAGATTGTAGGAGCGATAGACACTGGAGTGATGATAACAGGTTTGTCAGGTGCTGACAAGGGAAATCTCTTCTCAGAATGTCCAACAGCTCCGGGAACACAGAATGCAGCATTTTCTATTGTCCAATATTGTTGGAGACATTTCTTTTTTTTATTTAATAACACAGCTTTATCACCAAATAAATACAGCCGTGGACAAGTCTCTAGCGTTCAGTGTCTACAGCTGTAGAGTCAGCCGCAGGAACAACAAAGGATTTGGTATCCAGTGGTGATTAAATACCACCGAAATAAAGCTCTATCTGTCCCCAAAAAATGGTATAAAATTCATTTCAGTACAGCGTTGCATGACGGAATAAACGTCAGTCAAAGTACCGCAGCGCTGAATACTGAAAAATGGCCTGGCCAGGAAGGGGGTCTAAACACCTGGTCTTGAAGTGGTTAAAGGGAATGCATCATGTTTTCGGGTACATTTTCATTTCTTTTTTATTCTGGTCAGGATGAAAAAAAGAAAAACATTTTTACATTTTTGTTTTATTTTTTTAAGTCAGATAAATATGAAATATTGGATATGAATTTTTTTTCCAAGAAAAGCTCAACGCTCCTTTTCAAATGCTTTCTAGTTTCTTTTATCTTACCACCTGTTGTTACAGATGCAAAAGCGCAGTATCACAATTGGGGGTTATCTCCTGAAGGGTCGCTCGGCCTCGAGAAATTGACTAGCTTGTTGGGCAATTATTGCAACATCTCTCTTTTACAATCCAGGCACAAGTAGAGACCAAAAAACAACACACATAATATCCTTGCTGTCACCACTCAAAACTTACAAGCTTGCTCCTAACACATCTAGTGCACATACTCTGCACTCCAGAAGACTGACATTGCTGTAGTGTAGACCACATGCCATGCTCTCATTAGCAGTTACAGGTTAGCTAAAGCAGGAGATACTACATCAAGGGTTGGTATGAGCACCCACTCAGGGTCTCTTATCACTGGCCACCACCAGAAGGACAAATCAAAAATCAAGGTGGCATCTAGGTGGCTGGACATACACAAACACACAGGCAGATGCAAATTTTGCATACAGTCTTCTGCATTCTAATGGTTGTGATGTAGCTTAGGTGATTCCCCCATGCCTTGGAGATTCCCTAACCTATTCTGTGAGCTGGAATCCCTTATGCAGTATCCTTTTCCACTGCCCACACACAGATGCCTGTTGCTGCCAATGAGAACGATTGAAGGTGAAACCACACAATTTAATCTCACAGATTCACAGTGACATACAACTGAACCTTTAGGGCCTGTTCACACCATATGAGTTTGGGCTGTGTTGGTCATTTTATCCAGGGCAGCTTCAACATAAGACAAGGCAATTTGCCTTATCACTGGTGGGCACAATTCACCACAACGTGGTGGTGTGCACTTAGAAAAAGTCCAGCATGCGGTATTTTTTAAGTGCACCACAATGAGGGGCAGTATAACCGCAACACGGTGGTGTGTGCTCAAAAAAAGTCCATCATGCAGTATTTTTTTAACGCACCACAATAAGGCGTGGTACAACCGCATTGTAAAGCAGTGCGTCCATAGAACTGAATGAAATGTCACTTGTGACATTTAATAAAGTTCTAACAAAAAATAATAGAAACAGTGCAATGTGGCTTGATCAAGCACATCAGCACCGTCTGGGCACATGCACACCAGCAGCCATGCAGATGACTGCAGCTGCTGGTGTGAACAAGCCCTCAGGCTCTGATGGTACAATACAAGTACACAGAAAAGTCCCACAACAGTCTCTTTGGATTTGTGCGTTCTGTGCAGCAATTAAAAAACGACATATTAATTTTCATATTTAATTTCCCTAGGCAGGCAGAGCACAGAAAAGGTTACAGAAAGTTACAAAAACAAGATGGAAAAAGTGAGATCTACACAAGTAAACAGTATTAAAATAATAAGGATGAAACTCACAGAACAAATTACTTCTCCTCTGTGGACCATACTTAAGACCCCAGCCAACCCCACATAGATGGGACCCCTGAGATATGATCAAGATTTGATTGATTAAATTAAATCCAAGTTTACCTAATTAGCAATTAGCACAGGTAGGACTTTGGTCATCACAATCTTCAAAACCTTGTACCTGTTTAATGTTATGAATTATTGGTCCACAAATAAGGGCAATGGTCTCAGCTGTTATTCTGCTTTGCATAGAGGCCAAACACTGACTCTCTATGCCTACCTGAACCAGTAGCATTATAATAATTCCTCCATATTTTACCATATAACTAACATGATTGATGTCAAACAGCTTCTTTTTGCACTGCCAGGCATTTACAGAAGGTAAACCCACAGAATAAAAACTTCAGCTGTGCTCTCTGTTTAGAAAACCCATAGTGCTCTGGGAATCATTTGTCATGGGTGCACCCACTATTAAATGTTTACTTGAGATATGAAGAATATATATCTATATTGTGATGTTTGGGGATATGGTGAGTGCTATAAGGATGCAGTCCACTCGCAATATCTTCTGTTTAAAGGCCTGGTAGCCCACTTTTATTCAAACAAAAATTCATACATCCACCTTGGATATCCTCGGAGGGGTTATTCAGCATAACCTCCATGCAATACTTGCAACATAACAGAAGCATAGCCTCCTGGCTTCCACTTAAACACTAGCACTTCTGACCCACTGGTTCTCTTGGAAGTGCTGTCCTACACTTGTACTGGTGGCCTCTCGGGCTCATAGCTTTCCTAGCCTAACCAGTTCTCTCCCAGCCTCCCTAGCTGTCTCCGTGTGTTCCAAGCACACACACCACCTGACTCCACTCGAACTTCTGGGGAAGTCCTCCTGACTCCTGAACACCGTTCGTTCCTATCCCAGCAGGAGCTCACCTGACTCCACTCTGACTTCTGGGGGGAGCACTCCTGACCCCTGAACATGGTGTGTACCTATTTCCCAGCAGGAGCTAATTCCCCTAGCCAGCATCCTTTCCTTAAGGGATGTGCACAGGTGTAATCACAGGGTGCTGGCCACTACTAAACCATGGACCCAGGAATAGAGATTTCCTCCCTCCCAACTCTTTTTGAAATCTCCCAGTTTCAGCATCCCAAGCAGAACCCAGACAAACCCTTGCTTCCTGACACCTCTCAACCACTCTAGCTGAGAGTGCTGGGTGATCATAACACCCAATTCTAATTCTACAGTACCATGTATATATTTATATACACATCCAATCACATGGCAGCAACTCAATGCATTGAGGCATGTAGACACGGTCAGACGATCTGCTGAAGTTCAAATCAAGCATCAGAATGGGGAAGAAAGGTAATTTAAGTGACTTTGAACATGGCATTGTTGTTGGTGCGAGACAGGCTGGTCTGAGTGTTTCAGAAACTGCTGATCTACTGGGATTTTCATGCACAACCATCTCTCGGGTTTACAGAGACTGGTCTGAAAAAGAGAAAATATCCAGTGAGCGGCAGTTCTCTGGGCAGAAATACCTTTTTGATGTCAGAGTGGGCTACAGCAGCAGAAGACCACACCGGGTGCCACTCCTGTCAGCTATGCACAGGAAACTGAGGCTACAATTCACAAGGGCTTGCCAAAATTGGACAATAGAACACTGGTTTAAAAAAGTTGCCTGATCTGATGAGTCTCGATTTCTGCTGCGACATTCGGATGGTCGTGTCATAATTTGGAGTAAACAACATGAAAGCATGGATCCATCCTGCCTTTTATCAACGGTTCAGGCTGGTGGTGTAATGGTGTGGGGGATATTTTCTTGGCACACTTCGAGCCCTTAGTATCAATTTAGCATTGTTTAAATTCCAAAGCCTACTTGAGTACCAAAAATAAATTTATTTGAGTGAAATTCTATGGGGTGTCTGCAGCTTTAGTGTTACAAAAATTCAGCCAAGAAAACTCTCACCATTATCATTTTATCTTTAATACAAATTACAGAAATAACAAGGAAATCCATTCTTAGTAATTGTTTGGCTGCATGGTTAGCTCTATTCTATAGACTGCCATGTAATGCATTATTCAAAACACTCTTAATTTAGAACTCGATGAAAAAACATAAAAGAAAAAGGAACAGCGGAGGGACAAAGTGATGAAGGATAAATGTTACTGGCAGATGCAGGAGCAGATGTCACTTTTCTTTCCTTGTCTGTAAACTATTTTGCATGGTACAATGCCAATGAGCCTTCTGGCGGAATCTTCCTCTGCTTCCCTGATGCTGATAAGGTTATATTGAGGTTGATAATAGATCTCCACTTTCCAAAACAAAGCTTAAAGTGACATTAAA
Organism: Nanorana parkeri; assembly: GCF_000935625.1. Classification (NCBI taxonomy): domain Eukaryota; kingdom Metazoa; phylum Chordata; class Amphibia; order Anura; family Dicroglossidae; genus Nanorana; species Nanorana parkeri. Next base: position 79,644 of record NW_017308311.1, on the reverse strand, counting down.
CCCTCAGATTCTTTAACATAAACCAATACTGTAATGTGTGCCTTACTGTAATCCATGGTTGTTTCCTTTCTATTTGCTGCTCTTCCTTTAAATCCGTCTCTCTTCTCATGCTTGGGGAGAACTTCCCTTTGCAGCTGAGTGCCTCTTCCTGTAGTGATGGCTCAGGTTGCAAACCTACACACAGACACCATGTATCCATTTCAGAGACAAGGCAGTCTGCTGCAAAACAGAAGTTCTGCCCAGCATGAGAAGAGATACAGATTTAAAAGGAAGAGCAGCAAAGAGAAGGGAAACAACCATGGATTACAGTATTGTTTTATGTTAAAAAATCTGAGGGTTTAATGTCACTTTAAAGAATATCTGTCATCGTTGCAATATATATTTCCACTGTATGATAAAAGGGTGACGTTTTATAACACACTATATTTGCAAGATATTTACTTGTGTAAAAGCGCAGTTTCAGCACTGCGGAGAGCTCAGGCCAGAAAATTCACCCTCTAGCTTGCAACTTCAAGTAACAGGGTTATTCACAAAAGGGTGAAGAGTTTGGAGAATGCAGGAGAAGGGAACAATCTAGGCCACAATAGCTGAACTGGAAAAATTCTCCAATTCAGCTCACTTTCCAGTTCAGCTATGTTGTCCTAGATTGTTCACTACTCCTGCCTTCTCCAAACTCTTCACCCTTTTGTGAATAACCCTGTAAATTTGACTTTCGGTGGCTTACCACATTTGGTTGGTGCCATTCATCCCATCATAAATTATAAATAATCAAAGTAAATAGCCATATATAGGGTATACGGGGCCAGTCAGGAATTGATAACAATGTGATATATGTGTGACAAGTATAGAAAGGGAGGTTGGGGCAACAATTTTATGTTTTTAATATTTGTATATTGTGTTTGTAAAATAAGGGATATATTTTAATGGAATGAGAAAAAGTGGTTTGGACATTTTATATTTGCATACTTGTATTCTGAGGTACCTCAAAAGTCTGACACAAACAAACTTAAAACGATATCTTGAATACTTATATCCAGATGTGGTACCACATAGGCAGGGCCGGATTTACTCTCTCTGCTGCCGCAATGCCAGCTTCCTCAATGCAAAACCCTGGATTTAATGCAGTCCACAGGAATTTTTGAACTATAGGCCAAACACAACCAACTAGCCCTTTTACAAAATGAGAAGCTTTTTGTGGGCTAAGGAATGTGTAGAATGTAATTGGTGGACATGGGGAAAGGTAGGTGTTTTTAAAGGACATTGTTTACTATGACACACCTTTTTCCAACATCAGCTTCCTTCGCATCTCTTAGCATTTAGTTACATGATATCTCGGAGCCTTTAAGGAAATTGGTGCGTGAAGACTTTCCTCTAACAAAAGCTGTAAACACAGGACTGAAGGAGGAACAGATAGCTATACTCCTATCAGCCATAAGATTATGACCACCCACCTAATATTTAGTAGGTCACCCTTATGCCACCAAAACAGGCCTGACCCATCAAGGCATGGACTCCACCAGACCTCTGAAGGTATGCTGTGGTATCCAGCACCAAGCTGTCAGTAGATAATCTAAGTTGTGAGGTGAGGCCTCCATGTATCAGACTTGTTTTTCCAGCACATACCACAGATGCTCAATCGGACTGATAACTGGAGAATTTGGAGGCGAAGTGAACACCTTAAACTCGTTGTTGTGTTCCTCAAACCATACTCAAAATATTTTTGCAGTGTGGCAGGGCAAATTATCCTGCTGAAAGAGGCCAGTGGAATACCATTTCCATGAACGTGGTCAGCAAAAATGTTTAGGTAGATGGTATGTTTGGAAGTAACATCCGCATGAATGGCAGGACCCAAGGTTTCCCAGCAGAACATTGCCCAAACCATCACACTGCCTCCGCCGGCTTCCCTTCTTCCCATAGTGCATCCTGGTGCCATTTCTTCCCTAGGTAAGCGATGCAAACACATTTGACTATCTAAATTATTTAAAAGAAAACATGATTCATAGGTGGACACAAGTCAGCATGGGAACCCTGTCTGGTCTGCAACTACAAGATAATCAATGTTATTCACTTCACCTCTCAGTGGTCATAATGTTATGTCGGTGTATAATGCCCAGCATGTACCACTGACTGCAGGTCTGTCTCTGATTAATGTCTCAGTGTTGAGGTATCTCCACTCAGGGCCACCAGCCCAACATATACTATTAGTACTCGCCTGGGCAAGGAGCCAAATGCCCGCCTGTCTCCTAGCCCAGTTCTCCCCTGATTAATTCTAAGAGCTTTGGATGAAATTTGAATTCATTACACAATACCCTGCCTATATTAGAACTTATACTTGTCCCACTACCTGCAGAGGTGAACTTTGCTCTGTTAAAGAGATAATGCTGCCTAAAGAAGCATCTGCATCCAACAATTCCAGTAGTGTTGGATGCCTAATTTCCCTCTGCACTTTGTGGTTCCTTCCAAGGACTCCCATATATGTGCAGGACACAGAGGTGATGTAAGGGAAGACAGGAGGAAACACAGAGAGCTGCAGGGGACCAGACATGTAACTCACCTGGAAGTGCACCAGATTCAGAAATAAATATTAAAGGAGAACTATGAGGTGAGTGATTTTCACTCATCCTCATAGCTAGAGCCGTCATGTGACAATAAAACTGTCACACGTCGGCTCTATTGATCGGGAGGTGAGTGAACACATACCGTCACTCGCTCACTTCCCCATTATTTACAGCAGTGAGCGATGACTCTCATTCACCTCTCCCTGCAGGGATTCCCCCCCCCTCCCCGCTCCGATCCTCCAGCGCTGACTGGAGGAACAGACAAGGAAGGGGTGGGCACAGCTGGCTCTGCCTCTAGATAGGCAGAGCCAGCTGTCACTCACGCGGCTGGGTGGATCCCGGCAGTATTGTCGGGATCCGTCACGGCTGCGGTGCTTTCAGTATATAGCAGGCAATAGCTCACTATATACTGAGCTTTGGGTCACGGGAGGACGTTAGTATAGGTCCTCCGGTGACCGTTGAGAGAACTATGGGATTAAAAGTTTACCCCATAGTTCTCTTTTAACTGTTTTCTTTAACAGGTTGTACTTTGTTTAATATTTTGCAGAAGCAACAAGTCACTTTACAGCCAGTCCTTCCATTGCCAGCGTTTAGAGAAATCACTGCCAGATATTAACTATTCCATTAATAAACAACTCAGTGGTGCATAATCAGTAAAAAAAAAACAACCTGTCCTTCAGGTTTCACATCCTACCACACTGACCAAATCTTGTCATCTTAATCTCCATAACATTTCCAAAATGTGTCCCTTCTTAACAAATTACACCACAAAGCTCCTAACTCACTCTCTTGTCATCTACAATCTCATGTTTAGTTTACTAATTTGTATTGGGATTGTAGTCCATCACGGGAGTGAGCTTGGAGCGGTGACTACTTTACAACACACACGGGGACCAAAAGTAGCCCCCCTCCAGAAGGAAGGACAGTGTCAGCACCAATTCCGAGATGATTTGAGGATCTAAAGCCGAGTGATACACAAATAGTTAGGCTAGCTGAATGCATTTTTATGATTTAACTCCCTAGTTTAGTGTCACTTTAATTTTAATCCTGGTGACAATGGCACCAGGGCAAATAAAGAGGATGAACCTCCCCAGCTGGGTCACAGGGAGCAATAAAAACACTGACTGAAGTTTTTAGCCCACCCTAAAAAAATTGCTGTTGACACACTTTAATCCAGAGCAATTGTCATGCTGGGGTCTGTGATGTGTTTGTTCTCCAGTTGGAGAAAATTGGTATATGCTGGAAATGGTTTCTGCCTTCTTCTGGATCAACTGAGGTTTTAGATGCAATGAACAAGGTTGACCAACTGCACATTTGTCTTTATTAAGATAACCAGCTTTGTTAGTATAAGACTTCAATATAAGTGCATGACACTTCTCTTTAAATCAATGTCTGCCATTAATTTAAAATGTAAATCTAAGCATCTGCATCTCTTTCCGCCATTCTCTTCCATTAAAATAATTAAGGACAAATGTACAGCGCACATGAATAAATGTAGTGTAAAAATAGAGTGGCTCTGGGTTATACAGTTAAACATCCCTTTTTATTTTGATCTGCGTTCGCTAAATTTGGTATGCAGGAGAACGAAAAGAACATTTTCCTAATTATCACTTCTGCTTTGTACCAATGTATTATTCCTGCTCCCTGAAAGACAGATACATTATTTATGGCAGCCAGGCGTTTCCAGTACAGTCTCGTGTTTCCATAGCTATCAGTTTCTTAAACCCGACTTAAACTTTCTCTGACTTTTATTTCTGCTGTTCCCGAATAGAAAGATGCTTTGGGGGACTTCCAGCATACTTTGCACTAACTACTGTTTACTTATGCAAAGAAAATGATACTTGAAGCTGAGGAAAAAGGAAAGGAAAGCTGATGATGTTATATTAAAGGACAACGGTGCAAATTGTGCCCACACCCCCGGAAAAATATTGCGTCCTGGATCTAGCAATATTTTTTGCGTGGCTCTGACCGGAGCCCCATAGTCTTGTTTCCGAATGTGCCCCCACCTCTTCATCCTGAGCATGTGCGCTGCCGCTCCGTTCAGGTGGATGTGCTTATTAACAGGGTTATTCACAAAAGGGTGAAGAGTTTGGAGAAGGCAGGTGAAGTGAACAATCTAGGACAACATAGCTGAACTGGAAAGTGAGCTAAATTAGAGAATCTCTCCAAATCAGCTATGTTGTTCTAAATTGTTCATTTCTCCGGCCTTCTCCAAACTCTTCACCCTTTTGTCAATAACACTGTAAGAGTTATACTATGTATCTACTGTATGGTATTTATTATTGTAGCACCTATTTTGTACAGCTCTACAGGCTACAATAGTTCTATATATGGTAGTTTGATAATACTCATAATAAAGCAATAATAAAAGCCCTAATTATGCATTTCTTAATCAGTTACAATAAACAAATCGTAACATTATAATTTTAAGCCCTTTTGTGCCAATTGTTTGTCCTTGCTCAGACCAGTGGACTTTGTCCCTCCTACAAAACCTCATTACCTAATACCATACCTACCATTTTCCTTCACCTGACCTGGAAGCTGGATTACTAAGCCCCATCCTCTATTATATGATTTCTATCTTGCAAAATCTCCATTAAATGCAGACACTAGTAGCTGCAGATCCCTATTTATTTTGTTGTGAGTCCATACACCCTTAAAGGAACCAGAGTTCACCTTATCCAGGCCCTGATGATGGGGATTGTGTGAGTTGTTGGCTGTTTGACCATACTGACCTTTTCAAATAAACTATTGTTTTGGACTCAAATTGAGGTTGCACCCCTGTCTGTCCTTTTCCCATTTGAGTATACTTTGGACCCCCCACCCCGTTTGGCTTGGGTTATCACTGTCTGTGTGAAAGCAGCCTCTGCAATAACGTCCTAAGCATCCTTAAGAACAGTTTCATTTAAATTGTGGGTCTCCAAAACCAGCAAAGATGTAGCGCCTCTTTCCCCCTACACATCCCCAGGGCTGCCATCATTCTTCTGGGTACTGGAATGCCTGGAAACTCCTGTCTCCTTATGTTTTGCTCAGTTTTTGCTCTCTATTATCTGCTCAAAATAATTAGTATGTTGCATTAAAATTCCTGAACGGTGAATTCCGCTCATTCCTTTGCGTGTGCACTCTACACCCTGCAGTCCTTCACAAAGTCATCCTTTACAAATGCCCGAAGCTGAAGAATGCATTATATATTAAAATATAAAATCTTATCAGATCTTAATCTCAGTGCCAGACATAACCCAAGGACATATTTCATCCCAGAAGTAAGATCCTAACAGCAAATGGATTTAAGATACATATGTTCATGTCGGATTAAAGTCAAAATATTTAATTTCTGCCCTCGCTTGATACCATGATAATGCTGCAAAATAGGGAATAGGACTCGCTAATTCATTTTCTGAATTACAGGTTATTGACTTTAACCTGGAGACCCCTGACCTCTGTCAGCTACTAAGTTACACTCGAGGATGTACAAGTAGCACTGCGAGGCTGATGCACTAAACTGGAGAATGATATATGTGCATGAAATTGGAGTTTGTGGCAATAGCCACCAATCTGGTTTCACCTTTAATTTTCCTGGAAAGATTAAACAAGTAATCTATTGAGCAACATCTTCAATTGCATGGTGATTTTTTTTTCTCCATTTTTAATGTATCAGTCACTTATTTATGAATAAATGGCAGCTGGTGTTCAGTGGAGTTAGACATGGTATTCAGTGATGAATGTTTGTATTTTTCTTTAAAGCTGATCCAGGCAGAAGTAGAAACTAAACTCAAACCCCCTCTGCTTCTCAACTATAGTAATAAAAGATTTTGTGACTTACATGCCTCTGTTGTTTTTGTTTTTTTCTATCTGTTATCACAGGGATCAAACCCTTTTCTCCCCAGTGGCACCCAGTGGGAGAGGTTGGCAAGGCGCACAATTTGGCTTCCAGGCACATACAGTATACGCAGCCAGCCAGATTACAATTCCGATCACCCCACTGGTTACCTGATTGGCATGGGTGGGATCATAGGAGTTACTATGCCCCCTATTTTAGTGACTGGTGGCTGCATGAGTGGTGGTTATGCCTGCTATGCTAAGGGGAGGAGGGGCAGAATTATACCAACATGGGTGGTACTGGGTGTGGAGATGAGAGTAGACCCGGCAACCATCCTGTCCAACTTCTACAGGCAGAGCTGATGTGCTAACATCAGTGCTGTGTGGGAGTTCCAAAGAGCAGTAAGGTGACCACTCACCCGCTCACTGAAAGCAGGCTTCCCAACTGATGCAAGGGCAACTTTGCATGAAAATTGTGCAACACTGGAATGCAGGAGAAGAGTAAGAAGAATGAACCAGGTGGGCCCTATACTGCACATTTGTTTGATATTCTTTATGTGTGGCATTTAGTTTTAAAGCTGAGGTCTGGGCACAAGAACTTTTTTTGATATATATTTCTCAAGATCCACAAAGGCAATCCCCTGCAAAGTGCAAAATCTTCTTGCTACGTGTACAGCCTATTTGCCTTTAGTAAATTAACCCCAATATCTCAAAGGGGACCCCAGACACTAAGTAGAAGACTTGGCGCATGTGCCCTGGGTGCCAGGGTCTAGAACCACCCCCGCTGCTAGATCTTTGTCTGCATGTGTATAAGACCTGGCCCCACATAATCGGTAGGTCAGCTGCAGGTACCAGAAAGAGACAACTGGCTCCAGGTGACGTAAACAAGGAAGATGATGGAGCAGGACCTGTATTCGGACAACAACAGGGCAATAGAAGAAAACAACTTTAGATCCTCTGGACTTGTAAGTATATTATTACAGAATAAAAAGAGCACCAAAGGTAAGGTGGTGGAAAATGAGATTGTCATTCAGATTGTGTAGCTCCTTTTTAATGAAGACACCAAATAAAGACTTCTAAACGCGTTAAGTATAAAGATTACATTGATTGTTTTAAATGTGTGTTCTGCTCAGCACCTTCAAATTGCTGCACACAAAAAAAAAACAGGTATTGAATAGTTAGAGAAAAAGAGGGATTGAGAAGACAGCACAAGCAGTAAGCTAAGCAACAGCCAGACAAAGGGATTTCTCACTGCAATGGGGTCAGACAATCTGCTGCAATCAGTCAGCCCTTGGAAGGCAGGCTCTGAGCTGTGCTGCTGGCAAGAATGATTGGTGGAATTAGTTGTTGCTGTAAAGATCAGACTGCATTACACAGACATAGGGAGCTATCCAGCTGCTGATCTCTCTAACCGCCAAACTTGCTGCTGGCACATCACACAGCAGAGCTCTGCTCAGTCTAAATAACAACACTGCCATTCATTGCTAGGCTGGATCTACACTCAGGATTCTGTGTAGACATTCCAAATCAGATTTAGAAAATACAGTAGCATGTTTCCTTATACTGCCACGTTCTGTTATGTTTTCTATACCTTCCTTTGTGAACTTCAGACCTTTAGTGAATAACCTAATGCTAAACCACCAGTCCTGGAGCAAAGTTCAAACCATGGTCATGCAAAAGTCTTGTTTTTAATTACCTACTCTGGCCAAAACTGTCTTCTTTAGTTTTCAGACAAAGCAGAGAAACATTAGAGCTTCGATCAGGTTATAAATACCAGACAATGCAAGCAGGAATGCACCAGACACCAGTTTTGTAGAGTCCAGAAAAAAAACATTATTTGCAGTCTCTATTCATAAAAAGTCATTGGGGGAATTCATCAAAGCAATTGCAACAGTTTTAGCCTCTTAGATCATTTTTTAAAGTGCAAAACTGTCTTTTAACATGTGCGCCTGTTTTGACCAGAGCTTGCACTACTTTTCAAACTGCGCGTGTTTTGCAAACGTTCTCAACTGTTTACATCTGCACATGTTCTCTTGGCTGTCTGAAACTGGAGCATCACCTAACAAAACAATCGCAACTTGAGAAGTCCCCATGACCACTTCTTCAAGAAGCGATAGCTAAGCTTTTTGCCTGGAGTTCCGAGTCTTCTTTTCTAGAGTCTATTAAACCTCATTTATCAACAACATTTCACTAGCAACATAAATCTGACGCAAATATTCAGTGCAAGTTCAAACAATAACAATTGCTATGATAAATTCCCCCCATTGTGTTTCAGAAGTTGAAAGGCTCTCTCTTCATCAGGGATTGGTATTGCTGAAAAAGATGCATGCAGGGCGTAGATAAAATACAATAGATTGCTAAATGGAAGTCAGTTTTAAAAGCTGTTAAAAATGGCGCCTGAAGGCATCTTTCACAGAATCTAACAGGGTTATTCACAAAAGAGTGAAGAGTTTGGAGAAGGCAGGAGAAGTGAACAATCTAGGACAGTGGTGGCGAACCTTGGCACTCCAGCTGTTTTGGAACTACAAGTCCCATGAGGCATTGCAAGGCTCTGCCAGCCACAGACATAACTCCCAGAGGCAGATGCATGTTGGGATTTGTAGTTTTGGCACAGCTGGAGTGCCAAGGTTTGCCACCACTGATCTAGGATAACATAGCTGAACTGGAAAGTGAGCTGAATTGGAGAATGTTTCCAAACCAGCTATGTTGTCCTAGATTGTTCACTTTTCCTGCCTTCTCCAAACTCTTTATCTTTTTGTGAATAACGCTGTATTATTACTCCTCAGGAATATTTCTATTTCACAAGTCCTGTATGCATCTTATTAAGCAATACCAAGACCTGATGAAGGCGAACCCTTTGAACCTCGTGAGCATTTAAATTTTTACAAATCGACACTACAAATAAAGTTTTATCTGGGCATTACAAGACTGATGTCTGGAGCTTTCCCTCTTGCATGACTAGTTTTACCCGGGTTACTAGCAGAAGAAAGACAATTCCTTCTACAATGAAGGATGATCAATCCAGAACATTGAATAAAAAATACAATCCAGCACCCCACACCCTCCTTTTGCCTTGTAGGTTATAAATACTGTCTCTTCGCCTGTAGCAGAGATTTCCCTTTTTTTCTGTTCTATCTTCACTTGGACATGACAGGAGGCTAAATCTCCCCCACGTGGGCACAGCCAGCAATAGAAACCTGACAGAGACTGTAATTTTGCAGAAAATGTGTTTTATCACTGACTGTGTCCTCTAAGGGATTTTTGATTACTTGCTTTCCTGAATAACACCCATCAAATAGAAAGCTAGGACACATACAGTAGTAATTCAATATAAACTGTAAAATGTCAGATTTTTTATTACTTACAGGTCTGCAAGTTTAAACAGCAGAGAACAGGTACAATCTATGACAAGGCTCCTTTACAGTAAGAGCTGTAAAAATGTGGAATAGCCTTCCACAGGACCAGCTTCTCTTCAGCTCTGTAGATGTTTTTTTTAAGAAAGGCTGGGTGTGTTACCTAATGTAAAAAAAACATAACTGGCTATAAATATTTTAAATAAATAACACTGTTATTAGTGATAACACTGTAGATTGTTTATCCAGGGAATATCTGATTGCTTAAAGTGACATTAAACCCTCAGATTTGTTAACATAAACAAATACTGTAATGTGTGCCTTACTGTATTCCATGGTTGTTTCCCTTCTCTTTGCTGCTCTTCCTTTTAAATCTGTATCTCTTCTCATGCTTGGGGAGAACTTCCCTTTGCAGCAGACTGCCTTGTCTCTGAAATGGATACATGGTGTCTGTGTGAAGGTTCACAACCTGAGCCAGCACTACAGGAAGAGGCACTCAGCTGCAAAGGGAAGTTCTCCCCAAGCATGAGAAGAGATACAGATTTAAAAGGAAGAGCAGCAAAGAGAAGGGAAACAACCATGGGTTACAGGAAGGCGCACATTACAGTATTGGTTTATGTTAAAAAATCTGAGGGTTTAATGTCACTTTAAGGCTAGGAATTTATTTCCATGTTGGAACAAATTGGACCATGCTTCATAAGAGTTTTTGTCTTCCTTTAGATCACCTGCAGGATTAAGGTTCTTGCAGGATTTTGGTTTCTTATTTTTTGTGTCTTTTGGTTGGACTCAATCAACATGTGTCTTTTTCCAACCTAGCTATGTACCGTAAATATATCAAGATGTGTGTGAAATGCTTCAGAGATTATCAGTTGTCCAAACACATTCATTACTTATATGTACAATAAAGCATCACGATAAGACACCTAATAAATCAGCGTGTGGCACTTGTAGCGAAACAAGGGCAGGGCTGCTGGACAGAAGTAGTGACAGATGTCCCCAGTAGAGAGCCTTCAAAACACAGCTGAGTATAAAGTGGGATTGTCCAGGCAAATCCTGGACTGTTGGTAAGTATAGGGTGTGCAGAGGGCTGTATGGGAGGTGGGCCTCCCTGGTGCCTAGTGGGTTCCCTTCTTTGCAGCCTGGAAGACTGCCTCTGGCTCTGGGTCCCTCGGGTTTCTTCAAGCTAGACCGCCTGCCTCAAGTTCCTTTTCCTTCCTGTGTGCCCCAGGTCATCTCACTCCCCACACAGCCAGTCTCTTCCCTCCTGTGGGCTCCATCAAGCTAGCTCTCTCGGCCTAGATCCTAGCCGAATTACTCTCCCTGCTTCTGTGTTGCAGTCTGTCTCTGTCTCCCCCATGATCTGGGGCAGGACTAAGTTACAGCCAATTGCAACTCTCCCCTTCTCCCTCCCTACTGCACTGTCCTAACAGTGGCAGGGAAAAGACACAGCCTGCACCGTGGCCTTGATGCCCAGGCTTTGAGACTTTCATGGCTTAAAGGGGCCACCATATATAGGGAGACATAGATTGTAGGAACAATGTCTAGGAGTGGCATGAATACCGGTTGGTGATGTTGCCCTCCTAGGAATTTTGAGAGCATGGCTGTCAAGGGGTTTGAAGTGGCAAAGAGATGAAGTATAGTGAAATAAGGTCAAGATTCAAGCTGAAGTCAGCAGCAGGCAGGCGGTACAATGCCAAGTGAGCATGCATTGACAGAGTCAGTAACAGTTCAAGTCAGTAACTTGCAGACAGCAAAGTACCAGAGGGTGAAGTAGGAATCATAGTAGGTGAACCATGCCAGTGTCAGTACAGGAACAGTTGATTGGAGAAGCAGAAGTTTGGGGCCAGATTAAAGGGGGTAATTCCATTTTCCCAAATTCACCTGGGAAAGTGGAATTACACCTTTAATCTTCCTGGTCTGTGTTGCTGGAGGTGTGGCAGGGACATGTCCTTTTCCTACATGGTTTGGTCTACAATGTGTCCTTCTTTCCCATCTCAAAAAGCCGGGTGGTATGTCAGAAAATAAAAAAAATCTGAGAAAAGAAACCAACCATTCACATGAGCAGGAAATATATAGTCACAATTTATTTATGTGTTCTTTAAACCAAAGTGTAGTTACCATTTAAGGGCCTGCATTGTGTCCCTGGTCAATGACAGTGGATCCATCAATATAGCCTGCTTGCAAAATGGCACACAGGGCCAGTGGATTGCTGACGGGGCAAATTCCGTTAACATTCAATCTGTATTGGTCGAATGTTGTGTATGTTTCCTGAAATGCCCTTTTAAAATGAGATTTATAAAATAGAATAAACCATAATAATACAACTATCTTCCATTTAAATGACTGTGGAACCGGAAGAGCCGCCCGGAGCTGTACAGAGAGAGCTCTGCATTATACAGATAAGTAAATTGCTGACACACAATGATAATGCTCCCAGGGATATCTCAGCTACACACTGCTGGGGAATCTGTGGGAGAATATAGATGTGTGTGGAGTGCCCTTGATGAGAAGACGATGGAAGATTAATATACAGCGTATTTAAAAGTTAGAGCGTATGAGTCAAGACGATCCATCCATTTCAATGGTCATTAATATTATCATTGTGATTATGTGCTTGTTAACCGATAAACACATTAGATGTCTAACCCATTTGCTACATGCATCTCTAGGAAAGGAAAGGAAATATGTTGTCCTGGTTACATATTCCTGGTTTTATTATTTTACATTTTCAGGCATTTAGTAAGGCAGAGTAAAACAAGTAGTGATCTGCAAAGAATCATAAAGGCACAAAAAAAGAGAAACATTCTAGTGGGATTTACCACGGTACTATATCAGTGGTCAGATAAATGTCAATAAATCCTTATGTTTTATTTCTTTTTGCATTAAAACCTTAATTAAAAAATGACAGTCTCAAGCTGATAACCTGTAACAGCATTCAAAAATGAAAATGCCTCCCCTGGGTATCCATCATTTTACAATGGTATGCAAATAAACATTCTTTACATTATGCATGTCGTGATGTCGATGAAACCGTGATGGACTTTTAGTGCGTTAAGTACTCTTCAGGAGAGAAAGGAGGTTGCCAAGTCTGTGCACATAGCTGTGATCAAGTAGTTGTACATTGTGCAGGCAATAATACCGGGCATAATCCATGATTTTCTCAACCCATAGGTCTCCTGCAGTTTAAAGATCAGTTAAAATTCATTAGGATACTTAGTTTTTTATGTGTTTTAAATGTTTAACCACCTAAGTACCAGAGTGTTTTTTTTATTTTTGCACGCACGTAGTTTGTATTAAAATCTGAAATGTTCTCCCTTGGTAGTAGTTTTTCTACCCTTTCACACACTACTGGATATGCCAGAAGGTTCACAAGGACATGTTTATACACTGTCAAGTGGGGATGAAGTTGGAGGTTTATTTTAAAGTTATCCTTCATGCCACTACTTACATTTCTGGAATGGATATCTGGTCTGACACGTATTTCGGTATGATATTTTTAGTCCCCATTATGGTGTTTGCATTTACTGCTGTCCTTTTTTCTTTAGAACTTCTTGGTGTATTTGTTGTGTCTTTGTTATTGTTCTTTCTTTTAAAAAAATGTAAAAACCTTGTATACTCTAAATAAAGAATTTGCAAAAAAAAAATAATCTGAATTTTTGGATAGAAAATTACTTTAAACAGTTATATATTTTCTGAAAGCAGAGGCCCCTGTAGAATAAAAAAAGGTAGGTGCATTTTCGTTGCATAAATGTAAATTAAATCAATATTTTTAGAAAAAAAACACTAACATAAATTTTAGTGCACACAAACTCAATATAATACCCAATTTGTTGTTGAAATATATAAGATGGGGTCACGTTGAGTAAATAGATACCAAACATGTCAAGTGATATAATTGCGCACGTCCGTGCTAAGGTGAAAAACTATGGTACTCAAAATTGTCCATAGGCAACGCTTTAAAAGCCTTTACTGCTCATGAGTTTATAGTCAACGGTGAATTATGCCCAAAATTAATGCAGTGTCCACAGTACACTCCCTACATTTGATTATTAGCATTATACAACCAAAGGTATATCATAAAATGCATAATGGAATGTATTCCCAGTCTGGGTACAGAAGAGATTATAAGAGAGTAAGGACAAGGGTATTCCCTATATCTGATTGTAGCATCACTGTGTTTAGTGTTCATTCAAATACAATAAAATCCTGTAATCATGAATACAATTTTGACTCCCCTTCTCTTAATTAGGCTGTTCCATCATTTTCAGCCATTCTTCTGTGGACCAATTTGTGTTATTATGAGGAATCCCTTTAGAATTTGTTCATTACCAGCAAAGTGTCCAAGTAGTTCAGTGTACTACCACCATCATGGATGACTATTAGCTCCTCTCCCATCCACACCATTTTATGGGACCCAACAAACTGTTGATGCAGTCTTTTCTCATTATATCAATCGAAACAATACAACCACCGTATATAACTTGCGCTAAATACATGTGTTTTGCAAAACCAAATTTATATATTAATAGTATCAAAAAACTATCAAATAGTATTAAAATCTCGTTCGATCTGTCCATCTTGGACAGGCAGATCGTATTTGCGATCATCGCAAGCCCTCCCCGCTGATGGGAGGGCTTCCGATGATTGCAGTGCTGAGTGGGCAGTGTGCGCTTGCGCACACCGGCCCGTGCGGCATTCGTCTTCCGACCAAGCCACCAACCCGCCAAAAATCGTACGATTTTCGGCAGGTTTTCCAGCGTGCATGGAAGACAAAAGTCGTACGACCTTACAGTAGAAGCGGTCGCACGCTGCCCATGCACCTGCCGATTATCTTACGATCGCGGGATCACCCACGATTATCGTACGATAATCAGCAGGTGTATGGACACCTTTAGTGTATGTGTATATTAGGCCATATTCACACCTGCAGTATATTTCAGGCGTGATTAGAGATTCCTGCGTCAGGAACTTGCGTTTTCCTGCAGCAGGAATCCCTAATCTGTCGTTTACAAGCGGCAACTATCATTAGATAAGAATTATCATAAGATTATTTAAGAGGGTGTGTTCAGGGGCGGAGTTAAGGCCGGGGCAGGGTAAGGGTTAAGTGGGGCAACTGGTGGCTAGTGACTCTTAAGGCCTGGCTAGTAGCTCAGGACTTGAAATTTTGAGCCCTGATATATACTGTATAATTATATATAGTATCTTTCCTGGTGCCGACATGGCATCATACATGGATCACAGGTATGCTGCCATGTCAAGGCACAAGGAAAGGAAAATTACCGAAAGGTAAGTATTCAATGTTCCGTAGTATATGATGCACATAAGTCTCAGAGTAGGCGTATATTACCATTATCTCTGATGAATATCGATAACATAGGTCCAAGGATAACAAACCCAGAGGGAGGGGTAAGCATTTGTGTTCATTAGTTTTATTGTCGCACCTTCAAAAACCCAGCCATCTTTTTGTGTATGATGTTCTCAACATACGCTTGGTCTAGAAGCCCATACACATTTTTTGGATCAAATGGATGACTGTTAAATGGATCAAATGGATGACTGAAAAACGTACTCCCTCTAGACCAGGTGTAGGTAATCTTGGCTTTCCAGCTGTGGTCAAACTGCAAATACCATCATGCTTCTGCCTCTTGGAGTCATGCCTGTGGCTGTTAGACTCTTGCAGAGCATCATGGTACTTGTAGTTTAACAACAGCTGGGGTGCCGAGTTTGCCTGCCAATGCTCTAGACCAGTGGTTCTCAACCTGTGTAACCTTGGGACCCACATTTGTCCTCGGTCATTAAGTCGTGACCCAAGTTGCACTGCAATGTTCCATGTTGTGGTACTGCACTTTCCGGTGCAGGCGATCGAACTGTGGGTGGGAGGTGCGTTTGGGTTGCCATTACGGAAACTGGAGTGGATCCTCAACCTGGGGTCCAGTGTGAGCTGCTGTGCTGTGATGGAGCTCCATCCATATGTGTATTGCTTGTAAAGCTCCCGTGCGCACCCTTAGAGGTTCCAGGGAGCCAGAATGTGATGAGCTGTAAGCAATGCACATATAGATGGAGCTCCCTCGCGGCCATAGCCCCAGATAACCCCACCCCACCCCACCTCAAGGTGACACTCGGCACCGGGCATCATATTTCTGAATGGCTGCTCGGTGCGAGAACTGACTGTGCTTCTCTAGAGGGAGGCTGAGGATCTTCTCACCTAGAAAAGTGGAAGGCATGTGGCGACCCACTGGACATGGGGTCGCGACCCACTTTTGGGTCACGACCCACCAGTTGAGAACCAAGGCTCTAGACTATTTCGGAGAGGGAAGAGATGAGTGTTTGGACTGTAATGGACTTATAAGAAGGTGAAAAAAGGGATCGACAGATGTTTGCTGTCTTGTTTGTAACAATGTATGATTGTTTATATACTAAAGCCATGAGTGGTATGTACAGAGGTTGGTACAGACTTATATAATATGGATGGTAAATGGTATAAAATTCATTTCAGTACAGCGCTGCATGACGTAATAAACGTCAATCAAAGTACCGCAGCGCTGAATACTGAAAAATGGCCTGGCCAGGAAGGGGGTCTAGACACCTGGTCTTGAAGTGGTTAAAAGGGTTTTTTTTGTTTTTTTTTTATTTCATTGATTCCTGTCCCTCAGGGCAGTACCCGGATCCCCATACACTTTTTATTGCCAATACATTGCATTTAAGGCTTGAAAATGGGGACATTTGATTTTCAATGTTCTACCGCTATAGACTTGCATTGAGTTCGAGTTCGAACTTTTCACATGTTCTAAAGTTCAAATTCGAACCGAACACGGGGGTGTTCGGCCCATCACTACTCCTGAGATGGTCACCTGGCGCTCTTTGTTAGTCTTCATTCACATGGATTAGCACGGGTCTTGTCATTGGAGTCTCTAATATAAGAATAAGAAATTGTGTAATTCCGATCACCTGCATTTACCTATAGCTAAAGTCTTTGTTTTGTGATTTATGATTTTCAGTGAAATAAAAAAGCAGTTAGAGAACGAGATCATTGGAGCAACATCTCACATTTGAGATGTCCTGTTGTTCCTGAAAATGTAAGAATCTTTATAAGAAAGGCCACCATCACCCTCCACTAAAATTAAAACCATGAATGCAAATTATTAATTTACATTGTCTTAAATGAAGAATTCCAGCTTAAAGTGTATTTCCACTTTCACAGACGAATTGGGATAGCACCTATTTTATATATGTTACATGTTCCTATTCACATAGCATAAGCTAAAAAAAAATACTTCTTGCAGTTTAAATTGCTTTTATTTGGGTTAGGGTTTTAAGGGTTCAAATCTACTTGTTTTCTCTTTCTTTATAATGTCAGGAGAGGCTGTGAGGAGTGAGGGGATACTCCATTGTATGTTAAGTGCAACTGGTGTAAGCACCTGATTGTGAGCAGTGAATTTGGCACCTTGTACTTAGATTGGGGGAGGGAGGGGCAGCACTAGGATTGATCATGCATGCTGCAGTATACATGTGCTCACAAAGAACCAGCTTATTGGAGAAAAAGGAAGAGTGATGAGCTCATAAGTCTAGTAATGCTTCTTCACTTTCCAATTACAGGTTGGTGACCAAGCAGTAATAATTATATTCAGTAACGAAAAGTCAGGACACCAATATAGTTATTTTGTTTGACAGGGCTATGTACATCTGAGGATTGGGTGGACAGAGGTACAAATCCTTGGTAGGCAGAACACTTCACATATATGTATTCCAACTGTGTATGGAGCCTTGAAGGAGAACTATGAGGCGAGTGAAAATCACTCAGCCTCATAGTTCTAGCCGACCTGTGACAATTAAACTGTCACAGGTCGGCTCAAAAGATCGGGAAGTGAGCTCACTTCTTGATCCTGTCCCTGCAGAGGCTGAGCCAGCTGTCACTCACGCAGCTGGGTGGATCCAGACAGTCAGGTCGGGATCCGTCCCGGCTGCAGCGTCTCAGTATACCGCAAGCTGTATTTAAGAAAATGATGCTGTAGGGAGATTTATGGGCCATATTTTACAGACCCGTCTGGTAGGTCTTTCAAAAGCCAGAAGATGACCTTCAAAGGCATGTCAGGGTCACATCACAAGTAGGTGGTGAGAGCTGGGAAGGCTACAGGCAGATATCAATGAAGGGTGAGTCAGGATAGAGGCAGCAGGCAGGCAGTATCATTATCTAGACACAGAGGAGGATCAAGGCAGGCAGCAGACAGTGAGGTAATCCAGAGACAGGCAAAGCTCAAGGCAGCTTGCAGGCAATATTATTATCCAGAAGCAGGTAAGGATCAAAGAAGGCAGTGTTGTTATCCAGAGACAAGCAAGGGTCAAGGCCAGCATCAGGCTCTATTCTTATCCAGGGACTAGCAAGGGTCAAGGCAGGTGGCAAGGAGTATCATTATCCAGAGACAAACAAGTGTCAAGGCAGGCAGCAAACACTATCATAATCAATAGACAGGCAAACATCAGGGCACGCAGCAGGCAGTGTCATTATTTAGGGACAGGCAATGGTCAAGGCAAGTGCTACATATGAGAATAATCCAGAGACTAGCAAGGGTCAAGGCAGGCGGCAGGAAGTATCATAAGCTATAGACAGGCAAACATCAGGGCAGGCAGCAGGCAGTGTTATTATTTAGGGACAGGCAAGGGTCCAGGCAAGTGCTACACATGAGAATAATCCAGAGACTTGCTAGAGTCAGAACTGGGAAAGCTATGGCAGAACAACACACTCTTATAGGGGACCTATCACAAGACCAGGGCCCTGGGCTTGTGAGTATTAAATGTGCTGAAAGCGCTGCCAGCCACTGAGAGCAAGGAAGTGTTCTTTGAGATCACGACCAGATGCCTGGCAACAGATGCACAGGCCGAAGGTGTGTTTCCACCGACCAATCGCCAGAGCCAAGCTTGTTACCTTGAAATGGATGTGCAGTCAGGGGGTGTCACAGGGAGGTTCCAACTGTTGCAACAGAAGCCTATGCTGTGGACCACTGGGAGTGCAGTGGTGTGGGACAGTGTTGGAGCTGAATGTGACTGATGATCCCTACAATGGTGAAGTAGAAACCTCCCAATTCTGGAAACAAGAAAAATACCTTTGCACTGGGGCCTCCCCTACACTACAAGAGGTAAATGCTAATTAAGTCTAGAAGTAGAGTAATAACGTGTATACTTACTTTATTCCTTGCTCTGGTAGGGTCCCTCCATCTGTGCGACTGGTCCCCCAAATCCTCCTCTCTTAGGTGCTTCCAGTCACTCTTACCTCCTCACATACAATGCAGAGCTAATAGCCCTGCAAATTTATGTGATCATGCCAAAGGACTGCCCACAGCCAGTAGCATCAGGGAAAAGGAGAGAGCTCCAGAGCCTGTCAGAGCGAGAAATACGTTAAGCAATACAGCCACTTCCTTTACCCCCTGGCGATAACAAGCATTTAACCCTTGCAGTGTGTGAAGGGAAGGGTTGTGCCCTACAAAGGTTTTTTTTGCCATCCTGAATTGGGTTTTGATAAGAAGTCATTCTAAAGCTCATACTAATAATATGTATAGCTTATGACATTTATATAATTTCTTGTAAACTGCACATCCTCATTGGAGTTCTCCTTTGCAATACCCTTACATTTCGTTTTCTCTACTGTTGCGGAATTGATTTCAGCTAACCTCAATATGCCACAGTAAAACAGTTATTTTACATAAAATGAACAGAAGAGTATTTGATTTCCCTTTTTTTTCTGGGTAGCACAGGTAGCGGTGACAGTAATTCTTCGTGACTGCAAATTGCCTCTTTTTAGTAACATTTTCTAGCCCAGTAGAATTACTGATAGATCTACACCATATAATGATACTCGTTGCTTGATAGTACAACATGTTCATCATCCACTGAAATAAAAGAACATTAACTGTCTCCTGTAACCTTTGTGGTTCCTGACAGACACAAGAAAGAAGTTTGCAATCAACAATTTACTGTTAAAGAACTTTCCTATAAAGCATTTGTATCTGAAACAACCACATAATACAATTGTTATAATTTTGGAAGAGTATCAATCCTTGTAAAATGTATTTTTATGGTTTCTCTATGTCTCCTTCTAATTGCTACTTGTGAATGACCCTGAATTTCCCCTCCTGCATGCGGTCAATCCACCTAATCAGCATGTCACAAATCAGTAGGTCTGAAGTAGGAAAAAATGGCAGCTCCCCTGATGCCAAGAAAGTGTTCTCTACTTTTAAAGGAACCCCAAAATGAGATTTATATGCATGCTGCCATTTATTTCTACCCTACAGAAAATGTTATGTTGGTTTAGATGAGGGGTAGGCAAACTTTGGCCCTCTAATTATGGTGAAACTACAAATCCTATTGTGTATCTGTTTTTCGAAGTTATGCCTGTGGCTGTCAGAGTCTTGCAATGTTTCATGGGGTTTGTGGTTTCAACACAGCTGGAGAACCGAAGTTTGCTAACCCCTAGTTTAGATCAAAGACTGTTAAAGAAGAACTCCGGGCAGAAATGTTATTAACCCTTGGAGTGGGGCTACCACCGCACTGCAAGGGTTAACTGCTCTTAGACCAGTCCCGGGAGCCAGGGCCATCCCCATAATGAGGCATGTATTGTTATGATGTATCGTCAATTGGATCCTGATTAGTGGTCATGATGCTGGCAGTGATTACACAGATGGTGCCGTCTTTTCCAAAAGCGTAAAGACGGAGATTACCAGCACTCAGTCAAAAGCATTCAATTCTTTTCTTCTTATTTATCAAAGAAACATGTCAAAAGCGTCAATTAGCCAACGTTTCGAGGCCACGCAGGGCCCCTTCTTCAAGGCGACACAGTGACCACTCAGACAGCATCTCAATGGGGGAGAGGCAGCTGTGTGT
>NW_017308311.1:54793-58234 GCF_000935625.1 Nanorana parkeri | reverse complement strand
CAGCTTAGCCAACTAACAGCACCCTCCTTGGCTAACAGCTTGGCCACCTGCCGCCTAGGGCTTACAATCTAAAAGGGAGGGGCCAGTGATACATGAGGAGGGAGCTGTGTGGGGATGAATTGTTTGAGAATGTGATTGAGAATGCAATGAAGGAGGAAAGAGGCTGGATGGAGCTCTAGCGGCTCCAAGGATAAGGTGAGTATAACTTTTTTTTACACTCGGCAAGAACCAGCAGTTAACCCTTAGTGTTAATCAAATTTGTGCTCGGTGTTCCTCTTTAAACAGTAAAGCCAGAAACAGCCAACTAGCTAGCAGACAATTAGCTATTAGAAAGCAGAGCTGGCCATGCACCAGTAGAATGTATCTTGAAAAAATGAATTTGTTTGATTTTCTAATAGTTAATGATATCAAAGCAGCAATCTTTTTTGACCATAGTGACTAAAAAAAAAATCAAACAAGCAGGATTGAAAGCTTTCCCAAACAAATGAAATTCTAACAGTGAATGTAGTTTTTGTTCATGGCACTCCCTTCATTTCCAAAATCGAATATTAAAATCAAATGAAATGTGGAATGACATTGGTCAAGTCTCTAATGGCATCTGATGAATGTTCTGATGAAATATTTTTGTATGAACTTTTTTTTTACCTGACACATATTTGTATTTTTTTAAATCTGATTTGGAGATTTACACAGTCCAGATACACAGCACAGGCCGGTGGATGACACAGATTTCTCTGTTACAAAAATAAATATTGCTTTATTAATAAACACACAACAGCATCAATTTGTGTCTTTTATATCTGTCCGAAGGTCAACTTAGAGGCACTTTACCCATCTCTTTAAAGTAACAGCAACACACCTTTAGAAATGTTTAGTGATGACAATCTACAAACACATACTTCTAGATAATTGCCGGCTTTGTATTCTTTGCATTCCTTATTTCTCTTTTCTTCCCCAGTCTTCTGACAGTAGGTGTGAACCATGTCTTAATCATTTCTACATTCATGCCGACAGTGTCCCTCCCTTGGAGGGTGGCAAGCTTTGTTCCCCATGGCCCCTGTGTGTGTCGTAGAGTAGCCACCGCTCCAAGCTCACTCCTACAATGGACTACAATCTCACATTTAGTTTATGAATTTGTATTGATATTGCAGTCCATCAGGGGAGCAAGTCTGGAGAGGTGCATACCCCACCACACACAGGGACCATGGGGAACAAACGTAGGCTCCCTCCAGAAGGAAGTTTTGTATGAACTTTTATATGAAACTCTATCAGTGTATGGCTGGCTTTAGTCAGCAAAGGCAGCCCCTATATTCCTGTTCATGGTGGGTATTCTTTGGAGAAAGAAAGGGGTTGTTCGTTGTTCTGCTCACTTCACCTGGAATCATCTGGATTATTCACTTGGCTACCTTCGGCAGCTTTGTACATAACCCCCTAAATGTTATTCGGTTAACATTTACATCTACTCTAATCATCCTCTTTACAACTCATTCCAGGATTTCGATAACTCGTCATTTACAAAAAAAAGGAAGGAAATTCAGCTTTTCTTTAGACAGAAGCTCTCCTTGAATATATGACATAGGCTTTGAACTAATGGAAAATACCGGCATTCACTGGCATGTGTACAACCATAAAATACCTCACGTCAGACCTCACACTTATAAAAAAAGGGTAGCTTAGTGTCTTTTCAGCTATAAGTCAGCAGAACCATTGCAAGTCGTGTTCTACAATCTTCACCAAATCACTTCATCAATCATACACCTATTGAAAATGTATTAAATGATAAGCCTTTAAACACAGAAGAGGAGAACGCGCTGTCATTCTACAAACCCTTTATTAATAATGCTGGAAACCAGAGCGGCCTTGCGAGACTTGTTTTGGATGAAGTAAGCAGGAATTTCCAGCAGGACCAGCTTCTGAGATAGAATAAAAGTAAATCTTCTGTTGTAGGAAGAGACAGCACTGTGTTTCTATAGCCACCCTTTATATTACATTATTGTTATTATTATTATCATCCTCCCTGTTAGTACTGGTATGTTTTTCTTTTGCTTTTGGGATTATCCAAGAAAGACACATTCTTTCCACTTGATCGCAAAGAATGTTTTTTTGGTAATTTATGGCTCTCGATTCATTGTGTTTCATGGGAGATGAGGGCTGCATAACGTATGAGCACTTCTGAGTCTTGAAAACAGCCAAAATAGTTTTTAGGGGAAATGCACAATATATAACTCTGGGCAGGTATCAATGGCAGTACCGCCACCTTCATGCTGCCTCGCCTCACTCTCTCCTCTATATTTTCAAAATAAAAATGACTGTGCCCAGTGCTAGAGTGTTCGGGTTTCACTTGAAGAAAAGGTAGCAACTCTATGTTAAACTGCATGTGGTCCAATGCTGTTGTTTACTCAAATTTGCAAATGATTACTCTTCATGCACTGTCTTACCGAAGAAGCCTGACAGCATTTTATTCCACTATAGAAGAAGAAGGATGGTGGGCAGCAGGCATCTTAGGAAGGTTAGAATCAGGTGGGCTGAACAATGACTAAAGGAAATCCAGATTGACAGTGGCTCTAGGGAGAGATAATTAGCTGTTCCTGAACAGTAATTAGCACCACACTGAATCAGCCTGAACGACGTTTATTAATACAGGCAGTCAGTGAATACGGAGACCTGCTGCTTAAAGTGAACCTGTCAAGTAGACATGATTAGTTAATTGGACAGGAAATGGCAGGACAAAAATAAAGTGTGGCGATTTAAAAAATAGAAATAAAGTGAAATGTAAGTTGTACATACAAAGTTTTCGAAAGAATTCCATTACAACACAGAGGAAGCTGATTCTTCTACATTTACGGTTAATTCTACAAGCAGAACCTATACTTAGCTATAAAATATGTCAGATGAGTCAGTCCCACCTATTCAATGACAAGCTCCTACCAGTATTTCTTTCTGTTGTACTATAAAAGCTTGTAACGTCGGTGAAGCTTTGTGGCAAAGGGTGAAGATTATTGGGCCCAAGTCACCTTTGTTTTAATTTTTCTGGGACAGAATTAAACATTGCTCACCAGGATATAAAGTGAGGAGAAATCTTACCCAACTGGGGAACAGATATGAATAAAAACCTGACAGGGGATCTCACCATTCCAAATGAATAATTAAAATAAAAAAATATTTTTGCTGCAATGCTCGCTTTCAGTCCAGAGCTGTCCACTGCAGTACTTATTTTTCCTCACCAGATGCCCTCAGCCTTTCACCCAGCCCCTTTAAAACCACTGCTCTTGAGTCCAGGCTGTCATGGACCCACCCGCTAGGGTGGTGTCATCACACAGCCTGGGCTCAGGGTATTACTGCACTGCATGGTGCTCACACGTCACTACCAGGGCTATTAAGTACAGTGTAAAGACCGCAGTCACCACAGGGACCAGCCAGCAGTCCTTTGGAAAAAATTTA
>NW_017308311.1:36816-54694 GCF_000935625.1 Nanorana parkeri | reverse complement strand
ATTTATGTATTTATTTTTTAATGTATTATTATTTTTATTTATTTTTTAAACACATAGATGTGGTCTCAAGGAGGAAGGGGTTTGGGGATGTCAGCTGTGGGGAGGTTTAAACAGACTTTGCTTATAGCTACAGTTCCCTCTGATCGGGGTCTATCATAAATTGCATATGAAATTAATATTATCATAATTATCGTTTTCCTGTGAACGATAAATGTAAGCATCTGCATGGCTTTCTATCATTTAGTTCCATTAAAACAATTAAAGACAAATGTACAGAATGTGTTAATAAATGTAATGTAAAAATCGAGTGGCCCTGGATAAAGCCTGAGCTGAAGTTCAACTTTAATATGAATATTTATTAAAAAGAAAAGTGCGTATAGCGATTTATTAGCAAAGCAACACGAAGTGTAGAGGTTCTTTCAAATGTTAAGTAGTGAAGGATCTGGGATGTACCTCATGTGTCCTAGTGATCTTCCTCACTGAACACACTGCCAGATGCGCTGATATTGGGATCCAATTGGTCCAACAGTGCTGCTGTCAGCAGCTACCTTGGCACTGATTGGCAATAACGGGTGTTTGTGTCCTTGATTTTAAAATGTAAACAAACTCTGATACATTAGGCCCAGTTCACCAAATTAAAACATCAGAGTAAGTATCCTTATTTTCAAAGAGTTATTTTCAGCAATGAGATTTGAAAATTACCATGTGCTCAGTTCTAGTCTGGCTCCAGCCCTGGATTAGTCCAGTTTGGGGTGTTGTCCAGACTGCCCCCCTCAGGCTAGGCCTGAGGCCTGGGAGTGGGGATGCTGGAGTGTGGGAAAGGCACTTCTAGGCCTCAAGTCCAATGGCGGCTTATGCTGTTATCAGAGGAGGAGAACCAGGCAAGATGATGGCTGCTGGAGGTACCCGGAACATAGTGGACCTTAGGAGCAAGTCTGGTGTCTCTCCTGCTGAGGATTTGTGACAATCCCTGCTCATCTGCTACTCAAATATCTATTCACTGTGTCGCAAATGGATCTACAATGAATTGCTAGAAGAGACTGGTGAGTCTGGAGTCTATGTCTGTTCCACCCTGAATGTCTAGGACGCCATATCCTCTCTCCCCAGTGTGAATATGGTAATAAAAGTTCATCAGCATTATACTTCTGGAGTGGGCATCAGCTTTGTAGGCACTAGAAGAGGGTGGTTAAATGCTAATGGGGCAGCTGAAGACCAAAACTCCTAAACAAACTAGTGATGACCCGGGTTATTCTGGCGGCTCCTTTGGGGGTGAACACTACATGTACTTTTACTGTATATCTGGTTTTCTTCATGCAAATCAGATGGACATTGGTATTCATGGGAAAATGTGAAATGCATATATGTTTTATTGAATTTTTTTGAAATTTTGTATAATAAAATGCTTCTTACTTTTATAATGTTCAAGTACCTAAAAGGTCCTACAAATTCCCTTCAATACTTTGTACTTAATAGAAGTAAAAGAACCATGTAACTGTGAATGGTTTTCAATGGGATAGAATGGGCAGAACAGGTCTGAAGGAGTTTCTAAAAAGCTTACCTCCCAAAATGCCTCAGAAGTGCTCCTTCTTCTGCTTTGTGCTGCTGCTGAATATAATGTAGTGAGGTGAGGGGCCCTGGATGCAACAATTTTAGAGTATCAGATGCTGGACTGCATGATACCTTTCTTTCCCTTTGCAAGTAAAAAAGATTAAAGCAATATATTTATATTTAAAGAATACCTCGCTTTTCCATTTTGCCTGGGGAAGAAACGGTTGTATATTTTGTAATGACACAATGATTTGGTTTATAATACAACCTTTTAACAACATTGTCTAAGTTTTTGAAGCAGGGAAGAGAACTAATAAGAAAATTAGATGATCTCCTAATCCAGGGAAAATACCTTTGGCTTCACTCACTTTGGATGAACAGGACCAGAAACAGGTCTTCAGGGGCGAGGTCACACCAGTGAGAGAGAGAGAGTATCCATCACATAAGGACAATAGCATGATACTGAGGATCCCCTGTGGTGGGTGGAGTTATATGGGGTCCTACAGCTCTGGCCAGTGTCCATTCACCTAAAGATACCCCCAGATTACTCAGTCGTCTTTGTACTGTACACTCAAGAAATGAGATGATGTCCTAATCCAGACAGTAGCCATTTCGTTTTTTTATGAATGACTGTTAGAGGCATGCCCTACATTTTTTAGCAAGAAAGATTGTTCTTTTTCTTGAAATTGTGCTGGTGTTATGTTATATAATTCATCCAGATACAAATACAGGATAATTTATAAGTCAGGAAAATGCTGTTCACATGGCACTCCTGCTACTAGATGGAGCCAAAATTCCTATGCTATTCCTATTCTTCATTTCCATCTATTGGAGGGATTGTCGTGCGATGGGCAGATGATTTATAAATCATCCCCAGAATGTTTAGTGGTGTTTATTTGCATTCAGTTTTAAGAACAGCTTTATAAAGAAGAAATGTGCTTCAAATGAGATTTTTATACTGTTCTAATATGTACACACTGCAGGGTATTTTGTTATCTCTAAATGCTGCATGCTGTTCATGTCATCTCATATGAAGCATGCTTATATAGTATGTTTTCTGTATAGGTCTCACTCAGCAGGCCTATAGCTTCAAGAATCCAAAGACTCACAGCAATGGAATCAATATGAAGACCATTAAACTCTGACCTGCGTGACATTACATTGTACAGAGAGAGTGAAAAAGTCAATGATGCAAAATGAAAATGGTGTACCCTACTAATGTCTTTTAAGAACACAATAAGAGTCCTGGTGGGAAGGGGCTATTCCAAAAATTAGATTAGCTACAGTCCACAGACCCCATAGTGGTGACCTCTTTGCTTAAGGACAACATAATATCAAGTCAAATGTTGTGATGCTAATTGTGCATGCCTAAGATATATATATATATATATATATACATTTTCATGCAACACATAAGCACTACAAGACAACCGACTAGCTCCTTGTTGTACTGTCTCCCCTTTTCTCAGTATGAGCAGGGTCGGATTTCCCACAAGGCCAACCGAGGCCCGGCCTAGGGGCAGCAGGGGTGTGGAATTCTTATCTCCCGATGCCGAGGACAGTTCTGGGCGCTGGGCGGGTGGTTGTTTTCCACATTTAGCCCTGCTTTGTGTAGAAAGCAAGCAGCCTTTGGGCAAGCCGGGAAAGCCGTCGCTTGTTTTGTACAAGTGATCTCAACAAAGTCGCAGAGATCACTTCTATGCAGCCTGCATACAGGGGGGCACATTGAGGGACCTGGCCTTGGCGGCAGCAGAGAGAGTAAATCTGGCCCTGAGTATGAGTTCTGTTATAGAAAGGATTGCAAGAGACTGATACCTAAACAAAGGCAGGTGCACTGCTTGCATCCAAAATATATATTTATTGTCCTGGGGTTAAAGGGGGATGTCACCACCCCGATGTTTTTTTTAACACCCCTATCTCCTTTGCTGGTTTAGCTGGAGTTAACATACTCACATGCCCAGTAAATCCAGCGTTGTTCTCTGGTAGTTTGCCGCTCTGCCATGATTGTGATGGTCCGGCATCACCATCTTTCTTCCTTTTCTCATCAGGAGACGGCTGTCTATTCTGGGATCAGGCAGCTCACCCCTGAAGATGCATGCCAGATCTGACAATCAACAAAATAAAAACTGATGCCTCCTAGGATCCCATTTCCATGTGGTCGGTCAAAACCACCCCTTTTGATTTCGATATTTTGATTTAATTTTGATTGAAAGTTGTAGAAATTTCTGAACAGTTGCAACATGTGTGACCAGCTTAAGGAGTAGCACAGGGAGGAAGGGTCTTTGTAAGACTTGCCATTATTTTCTAGAAGTCCTCCTTACACAGGCCCCCCCTCGCTATCCTTGCTCGGGTAGCTGCCTGCTCCCAGAATAGGGTTAAAGAGTGCTGGTGGTTTTTATTCCTGCACCAGCCTGTACAAGTGGAGCAGTGCTAACCAGCATGTCTGTATAAATATGATACGCAGTCATACTGCATGGCTAGGAGCTGCTGGGGGCCATTGGATAGGGCAGCTGCTCGGATCTGAGCCAGAATGTCCTCCAAGGAATTCATCTTCTTTCTTTTATGATTTTCTTTTGCAGTGGAGAGAGGAAGCTGAAAGCTGTTTTCACCCCGCGGACCCCACCGAGACTGGTTTTGTGTATGGTGCTATTATTATTGCTCTTTATGTCCAAAGTGACAATATGTTCCATTTATTAAATGCCACCACCCCCCCCCCCCCCCCCCCCCGATCAAATCAACTTAACCCTTGCTAAACCCAGTTAGCATCTCCAAGACCCTGTCATGTTGGCCTTCCACAGACGCCTCCAACTGCTGTTCCAGGCCTGACTTACTTGCTGTAATTCACACAGCAGCATGCAAGAAATGTACGTTGAAACCACAGTGATCCTTTAATTAAATGGACAACAGGGGATAAATAATAGAAAATAAAGAGAATAAACGGCAAACAAATTGAAGGTAAAATGATTGTGAAAAGGGACTGAACCTTTGCTTTAAAATGTAGATAATCTGCCTTTATCTGTACTCTGAGACATACACAGTATTGCTCGGTTCATGCACCATTAGGATGTTGCCTTTCTAGTCACTAACAAAGTCCATGGAGGAAAGGAAGGCGTTTTGTTTGGATAAATGTTTAAAGAAATGCTTAGTGCGTATATCTCTATAATGAAGGTTCTCTCTCTGAACATCATCTGAGTGTAACCGAGCAGCTTGGCGAGACTACAGCCTCTTTTATACTTTTCATCTAACACTTCCTACTTGGCAGTAGAACAGGGAACCCTTATACAATATTGAAGGGTTTAATCAAATTCTCTTGCAAGCCGCTTAACATTTTCTCTTTGACAAGCGAAGGTACCTCTGTCTTCCCATGTGCGACATTTGCATTTTGCACATTTCAATATTGTCTTATTATGTGTTAAGAAAAATGGCTAATCCTTTGCATATGGAAGACTTCATTCATCTTAAAATAATTTAACCTTTCAAGTAAGGCAGAAAAAAAAATGTTGGAGAAAGGGAGCCTTTGGTTTTGCTTTTATCTTTTATTCAGTGATTGCTGGCACCATTAAGTAGGTGAGCCCTTCGCACCTTCTCCTGAATATTACTAAGCACTATCTACGCATTTCAATGTAGATAACTGTAATTTCCCTGAAATCTCTGGCAAATTACACAGTGGCATGCTTTTCTCACAAAATAATCCCATTTGTAATTTTGTATTGTTCTTTGGCTCATATTGTATTAAACAATAAAATATAAACTTGATCCTTCAAATAAAGCGTCCTTTTATATGTACCATTTGCACGAAGTGATGATACAGTTGTAATCAGAATGATTCACCCCCCAATGATTCACTGATGATACAGTTGTAATCAGAATGATTCACAAATCAAACAAAAGCAATTGAAATAGGTCAACACAATGAATGTTTCCAGCGGTTTCCCCAAATTCAACTGAAAATGTAACTTTTAATGACTTCTACCGTCTCATAATTATTCATCTCCTTCATGGCAAGCATCTTAAGTACTTAGTAGAGCACCCTTTTGTTGTTATAACACGCTGCAAACAAGATGCATAGCCAGAAACCAGCTTCTGGCAGCAATTCTCAGGAATCTTAGCAACCTCATAGAGGCCTCATGAGCAATGGCCTCCAGTTCACTAATATTCTTGGGTTTGTGTGCTGCAACCGCCTTCTTCAAATACCACCAGAGATTTTATATGGGGTTCAAGTCAGGTGACTGCGATGGCCACTGTAGAATCTTCCAGGATTTATTCTGCAACCAAGCCTTGATTAAATTTGAAGTATGCCTGGGATCAGTATCCTGTTGGAAGGTCCAATGACGCCCAAGTTTCATCTTCCTCACAGACGGAAAGAAGTTTTCTCCTGATACTTCACTTAATCCATCTTGCCTTCCACACACTGCAGGTTTGCAGTGCCAGAGGATGGAAAGCAGAACCAAGAACTACTTCAAGAAATGATTTTAAAACAAGAAGTGTAGCTTGGCTCAAGTCAAAGGGGAGCCCACCACTCTAATATCAGAGCAGGATCAAAGCACAGGAATCAATGTTAAGGGTCGCAGCCAAGGTTAAGGCAGGCAGAGCTTGCTCTAAATTAGCACAATCAAATTCACTAATGCAATATCAGTAAACAGGTTTAGACCATTGCACCCAAGAGACACATATGCTTTCCAACAGGCAATCAGACTTATGATTCCATCTTTGTTCCCACACGTGCAAGCACACTGAAACATAATAGGCACCCGTAGGCATAATTAGAAAAAAATGCATTCCTGCCATGAGATATGAAAATTACCAGACCACAGCAGAAGATAGGAGCAGGGTCTGGAATGCAGGGAGGTGCAGACATATGTGCATGATAGAGGCAAGCATCCATTGACCACCTAACAGTGACCATACAGGGATGACCAACTTGTAAAATATCACTTGGTCATTTGACCAGGCAACAGGAAAGTCAGCTTAGTGCCAGTGTCCTAATGAAGCTGGCTAAAATTGCCCCCTACATTTTTCCGCTGCATGAAGCCCTATTTGTATTTTTCAATAGCTCATTACATCTAATAATGTTTTACCTGCTTAACGGGGAACTTTACCCTTATCTTGAAAATGACAATAAAGGCACCTTTAGAAATGTTTAGTGATGGCAATCTACAAACAGATACTTCTAGATAATTGCCGGCTTTGTATTCTTTGCAAACCTTATTTTTCCTTTCCTCCCCATTCTCCCCATTCTTATCACGGTAGCCATTTTTATACTAAGAGCAGGTTAATATATCTTCCTTTACTTCCTGGAACTCTGGCACATGTGACTAGGACAGGGGTAGGCAACCTTGGCTCTCCAGCTGTGCTGAAACTACAAATCCCATCATGCTTCTGCCTCTGGGAGTCATGCCTGTGGCTTGCAATGCCTTATGGGATTTGTAGTTTCAGCACAGAAATGCACTGTTGATGTAACCTTCCTAAGATCCATCACTTAGGCACAGATTACATCACTAATGCCTAAGAGGAACAGGAAGTGGAAAAACAATTACCGTATTTGACGGCGTATAAGACGACCCCCTACTTTTTGTGTTAAAATATAGGTTTTGGGCTATACTCGTCGTATAAGACGAGTATAGCCCAAAATAATGTTTAAATGCACCCAGTAACATCCATGGCGGTACCCGAGTGTGGTTCGGGGTTAATTTTCAGTACCATAAGCGGTAACCCCGAGCCACACTCGGGATTACAGTCTCTTACCTTGTCCACTATCCCCGCTGTGTCCTCCGTCTTCCGCTGAGTCAATCACGGCAGGCTTTGTATTAATGAATACAGGGTTTGTATTCATTAATACAAAGCCTGCCGTAATTGGCTCAGCGCAATATACTGTATATACATACATACATACATTATACGGTATCCTTCCGTATGTACCCGGCGTATAAGACGACCCCCGATTTTCGGGGGATGTTTTAAGGTCTCAAAACCCGTCTTATACGCCGGCAAATACGGTATTGTAAGTAAAAGAATTTTTTTTTAAAACTAATGAATGTAAGATGTTTTTATTTTAGACCGCAGAGCTGCATACTTATGTGATTTTCAGTGAATGGGGGTAAAGGTCCACTTTAACCAAGCAAAAATATTGACAAATCTCTAAGACTCATTGGAATTTATACTGGATATCCAAGCACCTAGTAAAAAGCATTCACGAGTCGAAGTCCCTGGTGCTTGCAGAAAACTCTACTGTCAGTCAGTGATAGATATTGGATGATGTTGCGTATTTGAAGTTGCCTTGTTTTAGGTGCCATGTAACTGCTAATTCATGTTAGGTATATTTCTTGTGAAAAGTACACTGCCCTAAGAATAACCCAACCCCGTTGCCCGAAGAGTAAGAATACTATTAATATTTGCTTGACACAGAGTGAACGTATTGTGCAAACACTTACTACCTAAGTATATAACCAATATAGATTTCCTGTAGACAAAACATATTGGCAATCACTCATGGACCAGTGCAATTGAGAATGTTGTGCTACTCATCTTTTCCTCATCATCTTTTAACAAATAAAAAATGCGTATGGGATTTCAACACAATGCTGGAAACGGCACTTAAATTCTCTATATGAGTTCTCCAAATAAGAGACATAAAAAAAATATACATTTATCCACTTCATTTATTTATTTCAATTCACAAATCAACTAGCTTAACTTGTAACACGATAAGGTCCCTTGTCTTCTCTATGATGAAATCTCTACATATCATGGAAACTTTGTGCTAAGAAATTTTAACAAAGCCAGCTGATTGTTGAAATAAACAGCCATTCCACTGGTGCAGCATTACTAATCATTGGTTCCCTGTGATGAGGGCTATATCGATGTAAACATTGGCTCATTGTCCACAAATGGCAACTTCCACTGTACATGAGCAATAAGTACACTAAACTTTAAAACTAGGGATGCACCGATACCGGTTTTTCGGTATCGAGTACCGATATTTTTTTTCTGGTACTCGCCGATATCGAATACGATACCGGAAGTCCCATTAAGGAAGCCAGGTGGTGTGCAATGACTCGTCACCTGGCTTCCTGATGAGCCAGGAACCAGGGTGGCGTGTAAAGACTCGCCATCCGGCTTCCCGATTAGCAGGGAAGCCGTCTCCATGCTTCTCGTCACTAAGAGTCATTACACGCTGCCCGGCTTCCTGATTGGCCGGGAAGCCGGCTCCATGCTCCCTCGTGACAAGGAAGCATGGAGCTGGCTTCCTGGCCAATCAGGAAACCAGGCAGTGTGTAATAACTCACTGCCCTGCTTCTTGATCCTGGAAGTCCAAGTATCGGGCTAGGTATCGGAGCATTTGGGCAAGTACGAGTACTCGCCCAAATACTCGGCATCGGCACCGATACCAATACTAGTAATGGTGCATCCCAATTTAAAACCATTGTGAGAACTGTAGAAACTCATCTTAAAGTCACACCACATTGCAAAGTTGCAAGTGTTCATTTTGCCTAGAGGATGAGACATAAAGCAAAATACTTACCTCATTCCTTGCTCCTGTAGGCTTTCTCCTCTCCATAAGACCGGTCCACTGAAGCTGCTCCTCTGGCCAACATTTCTACTCTTTGACATCATCATGTATGATGTATGACTCCTCTCCATAAGACCGGTCCACTGAAGCTGCTCCTCTGGCCAACTGACCACAGCTCTCTGACATCATCATGGAGAATGCATGACTAGCAGCCCTTCATGTTGCATGAGGACACAAAGGCACCCCCACCCCCCCACATCCTGGGATGTTGGACAGCATCAGCTGCCATGGAGCTAGGACAAAGATAAGTACTACTGCTTATTCGTCACCCCCTAGACAAAATGAAAATAAATATATCTTTTCAACAGTTCCTGAGACATTTGACACAGTAAGGCAGGAAGGAGAAAAAATCAGGGTTGTAAATAGTATTCATTATTTGTTTTGTATTCTGTTCTCTACCATGTATTCAATGGGGCTGATTTATTGAGGTCAAATAGTCTGTTCACTTTGCAAGGGAATTTGCACTTTGCAAGGGAACATGCGCAAAAAAAATCTTGATTGGGTATTCTTTGAAAAATTAAATTTAACCACATTCACCATACTAAGGAAACATTCAAATTCCTCATAGCTTGGTGTGCAAATTACCTTGCAAAGTGAACAGCCTATTTGCCTTTAGTAAATCAACCCCATGGCATGCTGTCTGTACACAGATATTCAATACTGAGCTGTAGGTAACTGCAGACAATTGCAAACTCCCAAAGCAAAACATTTAAACATTTCCCTATGTGCTGGGAGAATGCTAAAACAAGTCTGTGGCAGACCATGACAAGATAGGTTGTGAATACTATTTATTACCTTGTTATCCCGAATATTACATTTGCCAGAAGGTTGGAATTATGTTTAAAAACCTCTAAAGGGAATAGTCTGCAATACAGTTTACTTGTGGAACAATTCCCATTCAAATCCTATACTATCTGTATTCATTTTATACGTTACCCTGTGTTTGCATGCGTGTCCTCCCACAAACTAAAAACGTATTGGTGTGTTAATTGGCTTCCTATCAAACTGATCCTATATGTGTAACTTGGCTGTGGCAAGTCTACAATAGAGCTTACCTGTGGAACAATTCCAATTCAAATCCTATATTATCTGCAGGGGTGTCCCTAGACGTTTTGTAGCCTATTACCAGGGGGTGGTTGATGGGTGAAGGGGAGTGCCGGTGGTGGACGTACCAGAGGGGTTTGGTTCTGGTGGTGCATGGTACCTCTGTCCAGTATCCCGTCCAGATCACTGACGTCACTTGTTGCCAGGAGCTGGGTGGAACACTGGACAGAACATCACAGGTTGCTAAGAGCTCTGGCCAGAAAGGGGACATGACCACACATGACCCAATAAGATGCCCCCTGAAGCAACCACCTCCGCCTATCTAATTATAGGGACAGCCTTGACCATCTGCACTACCATCTGATTTTATATATGTTACATTGTGTTTGCATGGGTTTCCTCCCACAGACTAAAAATATATTGGTGGCTGGTCACACACCTATAGATTACCTGCAGATTTTCTATAGATCGAAAACGCGCAACAGATTACTCCATCTATGCTAAGCTGTGTGGATGGGGGAATCTCCCACTGGGCCAAGCTTCAGTATCTTGCTAGTCTACCCTGCTGGCTCTCAAAACACCTGTACAATACCTGCATCCAATCAGATTGTTCAGGTATTTTGACATGACCTAATAGGAGGTCTAGATATTGGAGTTTGGCCCCTGCAGTGGGCGAGCTGAAACTACTTCCTTCCCATGTAAACTCCATCTTTAAAGACTGTGACAACAAACTGAAATACTTATAAAGCAAACATTACGGCAAACACATTTCAATAAGATCATTCTCTCTCTGAACTACTCAAACCTGTAGTAATGCCTGTAAGGACACGACTGTGGTAATAAATGAATTCAATCTATTTAGGCCATCTCCGGAATGTGAATGTACTATCGGAGGTAAGGATGAAGCTGTTTAATCTTTGCTTTCTTTGACAGGCCAATCCTGAGAGGGCCAGAGCACGTCTTGAGTGGTGTCACTCTTCCAATCCCATGAGAAAATGTCACTTCTGGGGAAAAGATAAGACGTCTTATCATCGTGTGCAGGGAAGATAGAAACTGCTCAGTTCAGTAATGATATTCTCATTTTCCTGAAATAATAAACAGATAACAATGCCAGGCATTGTTTAAGTTGCCGGGTTGCATGTGACAGACAGGTGACCAGCTGGGACTGAGCATTTATGGTTATTATGTAAAAAAAACAACCCTCAGAAGTACCATTGCCAGCTATTCACATATCTCAGTTCCTGAGGTTATTGTAGGACACATTGCTGCTGCAGTCATCCGGAGACCATGGAATGTAAATGTTGCGTTCAGTTAAGATACCATGAATAAATGTGCCTGAAGGATGAGCTGTTCTTGTTGCCCATAGCAACCAGATTATAATTTTCATATTTCTAGGACATTAAGGCTAGGTTCAGCCTACAGGCTGAACGAAAGAAAACCAACAGGTTCCTGCTTTCATGTAAATAGTAACAATTTTATACTGCAAGGGTTAAGATCTTGTGTTTGACTAGGGTCAAAAATAAATAAAAGTTATAGTCACCCGATCCTCTAAGCCAGCTCAGAACATTTTATATATTTTTCTAAGCCACTTTGCTCTTAGACCAGTCCCTGGAGCCTCTATCGCCCTCCGCTGCACCGGTCTAAGGTCCCTGAATCATCATGTTCTATACACAGTGTATAGGATGTTAGGACGCTGAGGGACATGACATCGCTGCAGCAGAGGAATAGACAGGCAGAAGGGAGCACTGTCACAACCAGACGGCTCGGAGGTTTGGGTGTGTATTACTTCGTTAATTTTGACCCTAGGCAAAAATGAGCACTTGACCCTTGCAGTGCGGGGGTAACCACTGCAAGAGTTAAAAAAATTATTTCAGCCCGCCTTTCGACTAATCAACTTTTGTTGAGCCTGCGGGGCCACCCACTGTTAGAACTTTGGCTGATTTATGTGACTCGACCGATTCACTAAAAGTCTCAAAAAGCTCTCACCAACCAGGTAGTGATTTGAGTAATTGACTATATTTTGGCCTTTAAAAATCCTCTTTTATTCTTTTTGTTATATATACATTTAAAATAATGACAACAAAACTGTCAATTGATGTGTAGTCCTAGACTTGCCTTTCTCAGTGTGCTGATTAGTGGCTCTCTCTCCATGGGTCATGAAGGATGGCGTCCATGACAATGCCTTTGCTGTATTTCCTACAAAAGGTAATATGTAAGCATAAAATGATTGTAACACAGAAGCTATTGTTATAATACTGAACTACAGACAGATGAAGAAATAACACCAATGAATGCAAAAAAGGAGTTGTAAAGTCCCAGCATATACTATCCGGTTATAACATCAGCATTGTAATAGGAATATACTGTATACTAGAGTTGTTTTTGTATTTTTAAATTAGTGAACTAAACATGAGATTGCAGTTATTCTGACTCCGATTGTTGTGATAGCGATTTATCCCTTGTGAGACCTCTATGCCTGGCCTGTATAAGCAGATTCAATCACTGTGGACATTCATTGTCAGATAGCTGAACTCACCAATACCGTTTCATCCACAAAGGTTGCTTTATTCTGCACATCAAACAACAGGATACAGCAGATGAATGGTTTTCAGTATTATGCGGTCAAAAGATGATGGCTTTCCTACAGTACTATGCAGAGTACATGTATCCTGATTACATGCAGCTGTTAGCTGTGGCCATGACACAGGAAATACTGACCAACAAGAAGAAGGATGGGGCTTACATACAGAGTAAATGTGTCATCACATGAGGAAAGGAATACAGAAAAACAGGTACAATATCACAAAAGGCCACTAGATGGCAGCATGGGAACTAACATATAAAACGTCCATAGAAAATGGTATAGAGAAAACATACTATATGATTCTTCTATCTAAATAAACTTCTATGCCCCATTGGGGCGGCACAGCAGTCCATCACAGGAGTGAGCTTGGAGCGATGGCTACTTTACAACACACACAGGGATCATGGGGAACAAAAGTAGCCCCCCTCCAGAAGGATACAATGAGAATAAAGAAGAAAGGCAAATTGTATCAATACATAGGAAATCCTATGGCCTGTGTCTGCATTTTGATTTTTGGATACGACATTCAGCAGGAAGAAATTACAGTGGAACCTCGGTTCACGAACTTAATTCGATCTACGCTTCTGGTCGCAAACCGAATCAAATTTTCCCATAAGTTTCAATATAAATGAGGTTAATCCGTTCTGAACCATATGTAAATAATTTTTTTTTAACCACAAAAATATGAAACAAAGTACAGTAAAGTATGAAGAGTGTGAACACTAAGCTTTCTTGCTTGCTCTCCACTTTCTTTGGAGCCATGCTGGACAGAAGAATACTGTACAGTACTGTATGTGCTAAAAAGCACACACAAAAAGCTTCACAGCAAGTGTGCACAGGTCTGTCTGCGACCGCGATCTCGACTAGAGGAAGCCACGACCACGTGTCAGAGCGGGGAAGATGGCTGTGGTCGTGTTCGTCACCCGATGTGTTGTTCGCGAATGGAAACAAAATTTTGCAGAACCTACTGTTCGCGAACCGAATTCTGCGCGAATAGAAGTGTTCGTAAACCGAGGTATTACTGTAGTTCAGATTTTGACTTGCCATTTAACAAAAGATCTTCTAGCAACATAAGAGTGTGTGTGTGTGTGTGTTTATGTATAGTACCATTCTAGCCAATCTATCTAACTGTGTGATCTGATCCAAAAGTAGATCTACCCATCATTTATGCCATCTCACAGCTGGAAAATTGGGTTTAAAACAGAGATTTCCAAAGCTCACAGAAAGAAAAAGATTACCCACACGTAAATGGCCTGAAAAATCCTTGTAACGCATTTCATGTGAAAATTTCTTTTTGGGGCCAGCAAACCTTTAAGAAGTCAGCCCCTTGTGGTGTGTTCTTATCTGTTTCAGTTCGTATTCATATAGTTTCCTTTCGGGAACATGTAGGTTTCCATAACAGCTAATCCTGAAGACATTAAAGCATTCTTTTTGATCCCACCTTACAGGTACCGAGCACCTGCTGAGAGCCTGCTGCAAGCAACTTCAAAGGTAGCTAAGCGCAACATGCAGCTCACAAGCCACTAACTAAAAATTGCTGCTTTAGGGGATAAGCGCAGCTTAAAATGCTTTTTATTGCTGTGATTTTATTGGTTTCAAAGGCACAATCCTGATGCAATGTCAAAGAATGCCTATAAAGAAATACAATTATTACTTAACAAAACTAATGTTCAATGTGTTCTTTTCTGCAGCAGGAAACAGCATTCGGTTACATTTATACAGCAATTTTGTATCTGGAAAATAATTCTACATCTAGACGTGGAGCCACTCAGGGAAATCTGGGACAGTTGGCAAGTAAATCAGATGCAGAAAATGTTAAAATTCAGCTAATCTCTAACACACGTTTGGCTTTACACTTGCAGAAATGTACACTTGCAGAAAGCTGCAAGACTGCCAGATAATCCTTAGAAAAAAAATGTTCTTTGCTTGTCACAAAAGTCAAATTTAAAAGTATATTGGTGTTTAAAAATATGTAAGTGTTAAAAAATGTATTTTGAACAATAAATAAAAATGAAGCCATTTCATACATCACTAGTAAAAGAAAGTTAAGGGACCCGCTCCTATTAATGAATCATTTCCCAGCTTTCATCATAAAATGGGAAATGGGAAAACAGATGAACTAGAAAAGCTCTCTTGCAGAACTAAGGCCTTTGCAACATTTTCTGCATTGGACACACATGCGGGAGTGTTAGATGCCTGATGTATATATCCCAGAAGTGTGTCCAATGCAGAAATTGTTGCCCTAAGCTATAGCTATGCAAGAGAGCAATCTTCCATAGCTATCACATACATTCAAAAATAGATACACTTTTAAAAAAAGTAAATAACTCCCTGATGCTTCCCTTTTTGAGTGCCCTTTGTCTCCCTACAAGCAAAATGCATACAGAAGGGTCCTGTGAGACCTGTCTCGTCCTTTGGTTACAAGTCCCTACTTCGGGAGAATGAGCATTTTCTCCCCTGTTCCTTACCAACTGGAAAGGTGATCTACATATCCAATTCTCCTCAAAAGGGACACTCCAAGCTCTTTACCCTTTCTTTCAAATTCTCTATCAGTAATAAATATCATAAAAGTAACTAGGGGGTAGAGAACGCCTCAGGTTTTGCACTTCATCTTTCCTCAGGTCCCAGATACCTGTTGGCATTGTGGGAATTCGCCGGGTGATATTTTACATATATTCTAATCCTGTCCTGTTTTGGAGCATTTCTGGAAATTAGTTCATACCATTACCCTAAAATTTACCGACTATGATTTTCCTAAGGATCCGGCCTTCTTTCTCTTGCATCACAACATACATATCAGCATTCTGTGATTCGGCATTTGATGAATGCTGCCAGAGTGTGTATACCGGCCATGCGGAAGAAGTCAGATCCCCGGCAGGGCCCCCACAGCACCGGAGGAAGCCGGGGCCTGCACTGCCTCCACTGCAGTGACTGACTGCACATTAGGTTTTTAAAGATGGCATTTTTAAACCTGGCAAGTGCCCACATCTCATTTAATATATTGCCGAAACGGCAATATATTAAATTAAAATCATTCCCTGGTGGTCCAGTGGGGAATAAGTATGATCTGCATCTCTTGCTGATGCAGATCATACTGATCGCTCCCTCGTGGTGCCGCCACTGACAGGCAGGGATTGATTAGTATGGTCTGCATCAGCCTGAGACGCAGATCACACTCATCCTCCACTCGACCATCAGGATAATTCCCAAGTGCCACACTGGACCCCAGAAATGCAGCCCCCCTTCCTGCAAAACAGGTAAGCAGGAGAGGGGGACATTTTTTAATTAACTATTGTTATTAGTTGTGTGTGTGTTTTTATTGTGTGTTTTTTTATGTGTGTGTGATATGCGTGTTTCATTACATGTGTGTGGTTTTTTTTAACCACTTCCCGCGGGTTCATGTAAATGTACATCCTCCGCTGGAAGTGGTTATACCAAGAATGTGGCTGATCATGCAGCCATGTACTTGGTACCGTTTTAAGGCCTGTTCACACCACTTGCAGTCGCATTGCATCGCATTGCGGCCAGCTCACTTTTTGGCCGGGCAGGAGGGGGCCTGGTGGGCCATTGAAGTGAATTGTGCCATAGCCACGCCCTCCAGCCGCAATGCAATAACATGCACGGGATCGCAAGGCACATTGTGCCTGCAGTGAGTTCGGGTGTGTTGCGATTAAAATGCTGCAAGCACTATTTTGATCGCACCGCACCCGTACGCACTGCAGGCACAATGTGCCTTGCGATCCCGTGCAGGTTATCGCATTGCGGCTCTATACCTCCGCAAGGTTATCGCATTGCGGAGGTATAGCAAAACCTCCCTTGCTATAGCGCAATTCACTTCAATGGCCCACCAGGCCCCCTCCTGCCCGGCCAAAAAGTGAGGCGGCCGCAATGTGGGCAGTGCGTTCTGGCCAGAATCGGACCGGAGCGCACTGCTAATGGTGTGAACTAACCCTAAGCCCTGCATCCAGTAGACATGTGTGATTCGTTTCGGAAAAATTAGTTTTCCGGACGAAATTCGTTAGTGGTAGTCTGTGCGCATTTTCGTTTGTGGATGAATTTTCATTGCAGCAAAGTGGCAATTAAAAAAAAAAAATGTTAATGTCACTTTGCTGCAATGAAACGAATGATACGAACATGAAACGGAAATGAACATTCGTACAGACTACCGCTAACGAATTTCGACCCAATCCCAAAAAACGAAATAACGCAAAATCCGAATGTAAACAAGATGAAACGAAACAATTTTTTTGCCGGTGCACATTTCTAGTGTCCAGCGGGTGACGGAGCCCTGAGTACAGCGGGTCACGAAGCCCTGCGGGTGGGGGGGACATTATAGTGTAAGCTCCTCTGTACAGAGACTTATGTGACTGTTGGGGGGGACATTAGAGTGTAAACTCATATGTACAGAGACTGATGGGACCGGGGCTGCAACAACTAATCGACTAAGTCGATTCAAATCGATGATGGAAAATGTTGTCAACGTTTTCCATCATCGATTAGTCGGCTTTCGATTAGTTGCCCCTGTTGGAGGCTCCTCACGCACCGTACACTTCACGCCACATGCCGCACCTCCTCCCCGCCTCTCCCAGCTCTGAGCTCTCTCCCGCCGCTGCCCGCCAAGATGATCACATCGTTGCAGGGAGACTGCAGTGTGGGGGAACGGCAGCTGCCAACAGTCCCAAGATCTCGGAAGAAAGTAAAGTTGCTTGAAGAGTGTGCAGGTAAGACTACCTGAACCCCCCCACATGCTGTATAAATGTATTGCTGGGATTTGTTGTATTCCTCTATAGCTGATGGTGTATTGCGCTGCATATGTACCATCAGCTGTAGAGGACCACAAGGGAGGATCTATATCACCTCCTGTTCCTTTATAGTTGTAGTTATAGTAAACATACTCTGTCCTCATGTTATGAATGAACAGGAACACTCATAGAGGATTCCTGTTCATTGATAACAGGGGGATACAGAAAAAGAGATTGAGGGCTCTGTGTTCTCAATCTCTTTTTCTATTTTAAAAGGGAAATATCAGGGGTCTGTTTAGACTCCCAATATTTCCCCGAAGACCCTAAAAGTAAAGTAAAAAATGAAAATATTGAATAAAAAATTAATAAATAAAAATAAATATTAAAAAA
>NW_017308311.1:35272-36796 GCF_000935625.1 Nanorana parkeri | reverse complement strand
TTTCCATGTTCTATTCCCTTCCCTGCTCCTTATTCCTGTATCTAAATTCATTTCTTCTCCTTCCTGTTCTAAACTGTTCATGTTCTATTCGAGTGATATGTAACATGTGTAGCGCAATTGTCATTTTCGCACGCTGGCGCATCGAGCGCGTATTTACATTTATATGTGCGTAAATGTGGGGGTGGGGGATTTAAAAAACTTTTTTTTACTTTTACTTTTTTTACTTTTCTTTTTACACTTATTGTTATTGCTATCACATAGGGGGATAACACTCCCCCTATATAATAGCAAAGGCACACTGACAGGTCCTCTTTGTGGAGACATTAGGGGTCTATAAGACCCCTAATGTTATCTGGGGAGTGGGGACCCCAAATAAGCTGATGAAGCACATAA
The DNA here is from genome assembly GCF_000935625.1 of Nanorana parkeri. Lineage (NCBI taxonomy): Eukaryota > Metazoa > Chordata > Amphibia > Anura > Dicroglossidae > Nanorana > Nanorana parkeri. The sequence continues at coordinate 36,403 of NW_017308311.1, read as the reverse complement.
ATGCTTCATCAGCTTCTTCTCTCTGGCTATAGCAGCCAGATGACTGACAGGTGAATGCGGAAGTGATGTATTACACATCACTTCCGCATTCACACTACGGAGGGAGATGCTGATCTCCCTACCATCTACCTCCTGACACCCTCCCGAGCCTGTCCTGGGCCGCAGATGGGGTAGCGGATCCCAGGATTGAAAGTGAAGAGTCAGGAGGGGGCGGCACTCGTTGCGGCACTCCAGGGGGGGGGGGGGGGATCAGCTGATCGTTTGTATGTCAAACAGCCGGTAACGGCTGTAAAGAACGGGGACTAAAGAACGGCTGTCTAATTACGGCGACCCGCCCATAGGACTTTGCCATCCGTTTTTTCCCAACTGGCGGACAGCAAGTGGTTAAAGGAAGTTGCGGTCAGCTGCTCTGTAGATATTTGCAATTTTACTGTGGATATCTGGCTGCTCTGGAGTTCCCTTTTAACAAAGACATATTCATCATCTATACTAAGACTAATATCCTGCTGTGCTAAAATGCTGTAAAAAACGAGTCAAAGTAAAATGAGAGTTCAAGCATGACTGCAGAAATTTCCAGACAGCTGTATGACCAGACTGAGGGAGAGAAAACAGCTTTCACTATGCTACAGAACTGAAAACTGCTGAGGCAAAAGAAAAGCACCCTCCCAGTGCTGAGGGGCAAGACAGTAAAGTTTTCATGGGCCCCCAAAAAATCTGTGATAAAACTGAACATTTTGTAAAATAACCCAATCACAAGTCAGAAGTAGGACTTCTATTGACATATAAAACCTGATTGCACAGCCGTCTTCTGAGGTTTGTTATTCAGAAACCTTAAAGTGACACTAAACTCAGGAGTCAAATCTTAAAAATTAATTCAAGTACCCTAACTATTACAAAATAGCTTATTATAATAATGATGACATCATAATTATAATAACAACAATAATAATAATACCGTTGGCTTAAAATGGGTAAACAGGCATGCAGCAAAGAATGAAACATATATGCGCACACTAAAAAGTATGAACATCATAATCCCCATTGGCACAGGGACAAGGTGCTTTTCCAGGGGCGACCCTGGAAAAGCACCCCCCCCCAGTGCTGAGGGCATGTGGCCTGGTATGGCATGAA
>NW_017308311.1:17347-30537 GCF_000935625.1 Nanorana parkeri | reverse complement strand
GTGCTCGATCAAGGGTCTGGTTGGGAATTTTAGGAGGGACCTCACGTCTTTTTTCCCCCATTTTGGGGGTTGGGGTTCCTTCTTAAAATTCCTACCAGACCTTAAGGGCTTGGTATGACTTTGGGGGGAACCTCACACACTTTTTTGTTTAAATTGTACCTTGGGGTCCCTTCTAAAATTCCTACCAGACCTAAAGGGTCTGGTATGATTTTTGGGGGAAACCCCATGCTTTTTTTTCTAAATGGGGCCCCTCCTAACTTTCCTACCAGACCTAAAGGGTCTGGTATTGTTTGGGAAAGGGAACCGCACGCTTTGAAGGTTTGCTCTCTCTCACCAAATTTCTTTAGTGGCTGTCTCCCCTCGCTCTCTCCCCTGGCTGTCTCTCCTCTCTCTCTCCTGGCTGCCTCACCTTGCTCTCCCCTGGCTGTCTCTCCTCGCTCTCCCTGGCTGTCTCTCCTCACTCTCTCACCTCACTCTCTCTCCTGGCTGTTTCTCCTTGCTCTCCCCCCAGGCTGTCTCTCCTCACTCTCTACTTGCTCTCTATCTCCTGGCTGTCTCTCCTCGCTCTCTTGCCCTGGCGGTCTCTCATCGCTCTCTCCCCTGGCTGTCTCTCCTCTCTCTCTCTCCTTGCTGTCTCCCTTGGCTGTCTCTCTTCTCTTCCGTGGCTGTCCATCCTCCTCGCTCTCTCTCCTGGCTGTCCCTCCTCCTCGCTCTCTCTCCTGGCTGTCTCTCCTCCTCGCTCTCTCCCCTGGCTGTCTCTCCTTGTCCTCTCCCTTGGCTGCCTCTCCTCGTTCTCTCCCTTGACTGTATCTCCTCGCTCTCTCTCCCGGCTGTCTCCCCTCGTCCTCTCTCCTCTCCCCTGCCATATGCCACAGGATGTGGTGGTTAGGATGCGAGGCGGGGGGCCCAAACAAATGTCCCATCTTTGTTAAAACTGGACTTGTGGTTAGTGCATCCAAATCCTATGAATGCAACTTGTGGACCTTAACATTATTCAATATGATCCTCTCTTTTCAGAGTTCTGTTTCAAGCACAATGACAAAGTGTACACTGGGATCCCAGGAAAATGCACTGTAATTTGGGGACCAGGTATTTAACGTGCTGCACACCACTGTACTGAAGGATACAGTTCAGATGTCATGTATAGTACTATACTTAAACCTAAATACATGTTGTTCCTTTCTTTCAAGAATTTGCAATAACTTAACACATCTTTTTTTATAATCAATTAAAATAGATCCCAATAGCCTTAAAATCCAAGATTTACTGAGCAATATCACAAACAACAGCTGTGTTGGTAAAATGTTGTATAATTATGAATGATTAATCTTGTGGAATTATAAATGATTATGCAAATATATACTTTTAGAATATTTATAGAAGTTTTGTTTAAGAAAGCAGTCCATTCTATTTTGGTTGCATAAAAAAGAAGAACAAACATAAAAGCGATATGCAGATCTTGTTGCCTACATGTTAGTTCTACTTTCCATAACCGCATATAAATGACATTTCTTCCCTTCAGTTGGCTCTATTGTACACCAATATGTCAAAGCCACATTACAGACCTATAAGTACATGTGATTACAGTATGTCATGGCCACACAGCATGTCAAAACTAATAATGTGCCTGTAGTTCTGAAGCAAATTATATAATATAAATTAGATAGATGGGCAAGGTAAAGACAAATTTTGGCAGCTAGGTCCTGGGGCAACACGATAGTTTTCAAACTGCATAGAGCCATAGTCATTTCCTGTAGCAATGGGTAACTTCTTTTTTCTCCAATTCTATGTAGGTTAAGAGAGTCTCGTCTGTGAGTCAGTGAAGAACCAAGTTAATTGGCAGAGATTCCCAATGTAACATTGTGTTAAATCTGCAGCCTATGGGATACATGTGGCCTGTTGGTACTGGTTGCGTAGCCCTTAAACCCCAGCTGTCTGTAGTTGGAGTGGCCACATTGTAAATGGGTAATAGCAGTGATCTCTACTCGCCTCATGTAACATGTCCCCAATATTTTACTCTCTTTAGACTATATACAGTATCCAACTTTCACACTTCCCTGCTGGGTTCTGCCTCCTATCCCAGGTGCTCGGCTCCCTTCCAATCGATGCTGAACCTCAGTCTTAAATGTTTAAATGCCTCACGTTTGAGCAACAAGTCGTTACCGGACCCCCTGTGTGCTATTTGCCTTGGATCCCCGCGGATTGACTTTTACCTGCTTTGTTTCCTGTGTCTCCTGTGATTCCCTTGTGCACCCTGTGAGTTCCTGCTTCCTGTGAGATTGTCTTCCTCCTGTGTGGCTGTTTGTCCTTGCAGGCTCGCTCCTCTGTTATCTTCGGATAGCCGTGCTGTACTTTCTCTCTGTTGTCTTCTTGTGTTCCCTTTGCACTGTTGTGTGGACTCCTGCTCCTGTGTCACTCTGTATCCTGCACTGCTGTGTGTGTGTACAGTTCTTGCACCAGTCTGCCTATGTGTCCAGAACCTCTGGTGCTGCACCAGTTTCCTGAGTCTGTGTGGGTGCGCTAGAGGGCCGCAACCTGGAAGGTGTCCAGCAGCCAATCATCCTCACCATTAGAGACTCTGTGGAAGACCTGGCCCTTCTTAGATTCTGTGCCTCTAGAGCATCCCCGACAACGCACAGACTCCTAATTTCCAAGTCCTCTGCCCTTTACCCCAGGCTTCACTCCAGCTTGCTACTCTAAACCTGCTCCACAAAACCTTGAGCTCTCGTGCCCCAGTGCCCTGGTTACCAGACAGACAAAAGACCAAACCTGTAGCATCTCCATGCAGCTGAGTCCCCTTATACCTCCTTAGTTGACAATTATTGCATTGTGTGTATGAAGTCTTATTCTTTGGGCGGATGTTAATTAAAGTGACACTAAACTCAGGAGTTCAATCATAAAAATGCATTCAAGTACCTTAACTAATAACAAAAATGTATCTTATTTGTGTATCACTCGGCTGTAGATCCTCAAATCATCTCTGTATTGGTGCTGACACTGTCCTTCCTTCTGGAGGGGGGCTACTTTTGTTCCCCATGGTCCCTGTGTGTGCTGTAAAGTAGTCACCGCTCCAAGCTCACGCCTGTGATGGACTACAATCTCAGGTTTAGTTTACTAATTTTGATTGAGATTGTAGTCCATCACAGGAGTGAGCTTGGCGTGGTGACTACTTTACAGCACACACAAGGACCATGGGGAACAAAAGTAGCCCCCCTCCAGAAGAAAGGACAGTGTCAGCACCAATTCAGAGATGATTTGAGGTTCTACAGCCGAGTGATACACAAATAAGATACATTTCTATTAATAGTTAACGTATTTGAATGTATTTGTAAGATTTAACTCCTGAGTTTAGTGTTACTTTAAGTGAAACATGGATTTAGAGCTTTGAGTTCATGTTGTATGCGAAACCTGGACTGGATATTGAAAATGGAGGTTTGTGCAGCACCTGTAAGTGTTTAAATGCAGATCATGATATTACACCATGCTTTATTTTGCTTGAATTTATTTGTAGGTGAGATTGCTCTCTTCAGAGTAGAATATAATAAAAAGTACATCTATGACTCTTTTTTTGCTTAATTGAAGAGACATGATTGAAAGACAATTGGACAAATAGTGAGTGTATATTTAAAGGATATACAGTAAACTCTCTGTTAACTGGTATTCAACTAACCAGAACTCTCATCTAACCGAAAGACAAAAAAAATGCACTGTGCTTGAAGACTTGAAGCTGACAGCTTTTTCTTCCATAATGGCAGCAGAGGTTCTGCCTTACCTGCCTCCCCATACCACATGCCCCTGGATGAATCTACAGCGGTGTGCTTTGAATTCTGACAGCGGCACCGGCTGCTGTCAGAATACCCAAACGGTGCTGGGACTTACAGCTGATTGGCTGCAGGCCACATTTGACAAACATGTTCCTTCAGCAAAACTTGTCAACTTCTGACGAGGGCATAGGGTCACCAACGGAAAAAAATTTCATCTGATGCTGAATGAGCGCAAATTCGCTCCGAGTGTACCCAGCTTAAGAAGGTCCAAAGAAGCATTATTATCACAGTAAACAAAGGAAAGGGTAATTAACATTTTATTAACTCACCTTCTTTAACAGGAGTATACAGTGATTCCTCATCACCTGAACTAGCAGACCAAGATGCTTGAGGTACTTCCTGCTCTTTTGCTTGAATCAAAGTCTTGTCATGAGTCCCACGATTACCACCATTCCTTCCTGGGTCACAGGGTAAATCCTCAAGTAATACACCTGGCAATTCTACCAAGGTGCTGCACATCTGCTCTATTCCTTTCTTGTCATCTGCTATGAATGGTTTTTCTTGACTTTGTCCAATTAAATGGAACAATTTCAGCTCTTCCAGAACCAAGTCAAACTGAGCCTTCATTTCGAACTCATGAAGAGTATGTCCAACGGGTTCTTCATTGCTGAGGTTGGTAACATCAATGGCAGTATCGCCTTCTAGAGAATAATTAGCACCTGATAAATTACAGTCGGGTTTTTCACTATTTTCAAAGGAACATACCCCTTTAACTTGTAATTCGTTTCCGTTGTCATGCTCTTCCTTGGTAACTACATTCAAGATGGTCTCGGAAAGAAAACCATTAGGGTTTATTGCTTCGTTTGATGAATTACATTTCAGAGTTTCATTGTGCTCTTCAGTTTCAGACGTACTTTTATGAATATTATCCAGCCTCTTCTGTTTTCTTCCATTTTCAATGCTATTTTCACAGGAATGTGTGTCATGCTTTGTACTGTCTTGAGAAAAGTTGCCCACAATGTCCTGTTTTGCAGTAACAACTTCAAATTCTGTCTTGTCTACTTCACGGTCTGCCCCTAACATGCCGAGTTCATTACAGTGCTGTGTAGTTGTAACACGGAATTCTTTCCTGCAGCCCCCAAAGTCACTTTCCATCACAGCACTGCTGTCAGGCATGGCTTGGTTTTGGCCAGGCATCTTTTCACTATGAAGGAAACAGTTTGCTTGTACTGGATTATCGCTTTGTAGTTCCCCCACATACATATCCAAACAGATTTTATCAAATGTTTCATCAAACACTTGTTTTGGACCTGACTGTATCCAACACACCTCTGTAAACATTTTAGGAGTATCTTCTTCAGAATTCTCAGGAAAAGAGAAGCCTTGCTCTTTAAGTGCAGTTTTATAGTCCAGATGAATACTTTCAGCACCTTTATTCATTGTTCCTTTCCCAAGGGTAACCCCGATTTGAATCCTTTTGGATTTACCACCATACGTTTTAGAGAGATGCTGCAGGATTTGTGGAAAAGATTCCACCTTAGAAATACTGCTTTGAGAATATACAAAGTCATTTATAGAGATTCCAAGTAATGAATTTGCAAGAATTAAACAGCTGATGTCGGGAAGAAAGTATTGTTTTTTCAGCTTTCCACCTTCACCGAGCCATGCTGGAAATGGCGCTTCTGTTGACAGAAACAACGTACTGCCAAAATGACATTTTTCTTCATCAATAAAAGACAAATCACTTTTTTGCAAAAGAAGAGAGCTTGTTACCGTGTTTGCAGAAATTTTGGAGGCACTTCTTTTATGAGATACCCATTTACAAAGCAATTGTGGTTGAGATTTGACAGGCTTGTCATCTCCATTGTTAAAAATAACATTTGAAGCCATATGAGGATACAGTAAGGAACTGCCGTGTCCATCAATACTGCTGTCTGTGCTGGTTTTCAAAAAAAGGCTTTCTTCAGAATCACTCCGAGCTTTACAGTGTCCTGTTTGCGTCAGACTACCGTATGGAACATTATAATCAGCCGTGCTGTCAGTCTCGGGAATAAAAATGCTTGTAAGAACATCTATTTCACCAAGAAAAGAGTCTTTCAGCACTGATGCCAGACTACATTTCACACTACATATTTCAGAACCATCTCTGTTACAGTCGCATATTTGTGGGGTGTTAAAATTTCCTAAAGACAAGCTAGTTTCTTCTGAATAAGATTGTTTTTCCGGATATCTGTTTGCAAAATTGCACAGATGAGTAGAGCCCGTCGCTGTGGTCTGGTCAAATTCAATACATTTGTCAGAGTTTTCGAAGCAGCCAAAGAACGTCTTTGATCTGCTAAAGTTTTTAGTTTTGCCGACTTGCATGGAAAGGTCAGGAGTATCACGGCTTTTACTGAAACTGTAATAAGCCTGTTTTGCGCTCACTTCCTCAATTCCTATCAGGGCAGCCGATAGCTTTCTTTTACATGGTCTCGGATTGTCAATTTTAACCCCTCTTTCCCAATCCAAAATATCTTTCATTGCATGTATGCTCTGTTTAGAACAAGGCCTAGATGAACTTTGAGCAGCAACTGATCTATAACTGCTTGTGCAAAATTGCCTTTCCTTTTGAATGGACAAAATGGAGGGTGGTTTTTCGGTGTTGACTGCGGAAACATCAACATAGTGTAATCTGCCATCTGAAACCATTGTTTTATAGGCTGCAGCAATATAACTTTCCCAAATGATGTCAGTTTGAGACAGAATCATTTTTTCTAGCGATAACCCAACCAGTTTAAATGGCAGAGCAGAAGCTTTATTTCCATTATGTCTGTGAGACCTTTGTTGTTTTTCAATTTTCATTTCAGCACGAGAAGTTGTGCTGTATTCGCAGCACATTCCTGAGAAAGGATTATGTGTGTTTGTCGGCTGGCATATTGCTTCCTCTTTAGTCTGAGCAGTGATTGCTCCTGAAGTGCCTCTGTTTGTGCCCAGCTGTAGCTGTGGAGACTGCATCGTCCTTGTGCGCTCTTTCTGCCCAGGCCATATGCGAATCACTTCTATGTCTGACTGCTCTTCCCTGTCCATGTCACTGACTTTCTAAAACAAAATAATTGCTGGGTTTTCGATCCAGAAAATCTGAAACAAGAGCTGAAAAAAAAAGGATCTTTATTAATCGAGAATTCAGTCTGCACTATTAATAAAGCAAATGATTTGCAATTCATTGTTGCATTTTTGTGAAGACAGTGACAAGAGTAATATGCCTAATGCACACATTTAGAGCTGAACAGAGTGAACATCTGTCAGGGCCGGAGAGTTAAACCATTATAATTGTGCTTTGGTTACATTTTTACTCACCTGGCATCCTAAGAAATACATATTTTCCACATGAATTAGAATTTCATTTTAGTGGGGTTATTTAGGGTGGCACGACAGCAAAGCAAGGCAGCAATAAATGTATTTGTTTGAAAGACCACGGTTAACTTACTGTCTTGAATTTGTGATGAAGAATATTATATAACCTATTCTTAAAGTAAATTGAAAGGAAAAATATTTTTTGAATATCGTGGTGAGGGGTTAACCCTGACCCCCATGGGATTGTTTACTTGCTGTTGTCTGTGCCTTCATTAGGGGTTTTCAGGGCCGGATTGAGAGCATCCTGGGCCTGGTGCTGTTGGTTGGTCGGTCAGGAAGCAGCAGAGGCAGCTCTCTAATTAGAGTTCACTCCTTACTGGGGCCCCACAAGGCCCCAGCGAGCAGCCGCCTAATATGCTTAATTACAGAGGCCTTATAAGAATGCTGGACTCCATCACTTCTGGTGACACGGTCACCGCAGTTGGAGGCGAGCTAGGCTCAACACGCATGCTCTGTAGCTACAATTTTTCTCGACCCATAAAATTTCTCGACCGCATCACTTCCAGTGTGGCCGAATCATTCAAATGCACATGTGCATTGAGCCTAGCATGCTTCTAATAGCTGAAAATGTGTCACTTCCGGTGCAGCTGCATCATCCGAATGCGCATGCGCATTGAGCCTAGCATGCCTTCAACAGCTGAAACTGCGTCACTTCCAATGTGGCCACATAACCCGAATGCACATGCGCATTGAGTCTAGCATGCCTCCAACAGCTGAGACTGCATCACTTTGGGTCCAGCATTCTTATGAGGGCCAGAAACATTATAGAATGCCGACGCTTCTGCCTGATTGTGTTCAGCCTGGCCAGCCTGGACTGTTATCAGGCCTACCGAGGGGATGGAGACCGGCTGGGCCTATTTTCAGCAGTGGGCCTGCATCTGGCGCTCCAGTAGCCTCTATGTTAATCCGGCCATGGGGATATTCACCCTCTCAGTGGGGTTGGTTCACTGAAGCCACTGAAGGTTCACTTTGCAAGGGAATGTTCCTTAGCTTAGTGAATGTGGTTAAAATTTACTTTGCAAAGTGTACCCCACCACATGACAGGAAAGTTTACAAAACTGTATTTTTTTGCTTGCACCTGATTGGATGATAGAAGTCAGCAGAATTTCACCCTATTCACTAAGCATTGGGAAACCACTGGGCACACAGCCTGCTTTAGCAAACAACCCATTCCGCAGTAGGTGAAGGGTAAAGCGACTCTATCTCCCTGGGAAGGGGGGGAGCTTCCTAGGGGCTCTTCCAGATCATTGCATCCCTGCTTGTCAAAACTGGATCCAAACCACTGAGGACAAATTCAGCAGGGGTTGGCCAGATGACAAAACAGACAGGACTCTCTGACACAGGACTTTGGAGTCTCCACCACAGAATGACTGTCAGATGATGTCATACAGATCATCCCTGGGTGCAATGCTTCCAGACAAACTGCAAAAGTATAAGAAAAATAGAATACAGCAAGGCTGTCAAGGGAAATATCTCTATATTACATTTATCAGCTCAGCATGAGTAAACCTTCAAGGACTGTCAAGTAAAACAAAGTGGTGTTCATGTCTGAGCTCACCCTTCATAAATCTTTCCCCTACTATTTATGTTAATAGTTTCTAATTGATCGGCCATCTTTTCTTGCTTTCTAAAGAAAAAGGCCCCTTAAAAGACTACAGTAAATACATGTGGTTTTCTAGGAGAACCATGCTGCGTTTATTTCTAATTCCTTGTTTTTATTAAGGAAAGTGCTTTCATAAGCAGAACCAATTTAGACTTTTACTGTCAATTAAAATGTAGTCATGCTCCCATTTAAAGCAATTAGAACCACAAACATGTCTAAATGAAAACATTTCAATGATCACAATTTGACAAATAAAATGCTGCGGAAATCTAGCAGATCCGATAATATGACTAGGAAATTTTATAGTTTTAATTACCCGGTAAGTGACGTGACCTTGGTTAGTAAATGTATCACTATGAAAACCTCACTCCAGCATCAATTTTGTTTTTGTGGTTTTGGATGTGATGGAGTTGAGTAAAAATTTCTGTCTTTGATTGCTGCCTGTGACTCCCATTGTAAAGATTTTTTTACTTTACTATTTGTCCTCCAGTGTACACCAGTAAGAAATGGGGGTATGCAGGCATCACCACATCCCCAAGACAGGAAGGTGCAGACAACAATAAAAACATTGTCACATTGTAATTTCAAACCCTTCTTCACTCCACCAAAACGTGTTTTTGTTTTTATGTGAGGCAATAAAAACCTGCAGAGGCTCTGACGTTTACAACTCAATCCAAATCTTAATAAAAAGTTTTTGCTATGGTTTCCCTTTATCCCTTTAATTGGCCTTTTTTTTCTAAATTTTTGCACATTTTCGGACTGAAGATTAATTAAAACTCCCAAAACATTTGATATTTTCTGAAAACAGAGAGCCAGGAGAGTAAATGGCCAATGGTTTATCAAACCCTTATTGTAGCAAAATGACATTGAAAAAAATGTCTCTTTGCTGCAACGAAAATGTGGCCACAAACGAAAATTAGTACAGGCTACCGCTAACGAATTTCGTCCGAAATGTAGTTTTCGGAAATGCGGATTCAATTTCATTCGTCATTTCTGTTATTCGGAAATTCGGATACATCCGAATCTCCGAATAACGGAAATTCGTCCGAAAAACGAATTTTTCCAAAACGAATCGCACATGTCTAAAGCACACTGGGGATCCAGGAAGTTGGTGAAAGTGATGGGCAGAGGGAAGGCAGCACTCACTACATAAAAGTAGGGATGCACCGATACCGAGTATTTGGGTGAGTACAGGTACTCGCCCAAATGCTCCGATACCTAGCACGAGTACTTCCTGTGTCAGGAAGCCGGGCAGCGCATCATTACACGCTGCCCGGTTTCCTGATTGGCCAGGAAACGACTCCATGCTCTCTCGTCACCTGTGATGAGAGAGGATGGAGCCGACTTCCCGGCCAATCAGGAAGCCGGGGAGCGTGCAATGACGCGCTGCCCGGCTTCCCGATTGGTCAGGAAGCTAGCAAATCCGGAAGCCAGGCGCCGTGTAATGAGGCAGCGCCCGGCATTCTGATTGGCCGGGAAGCCGGCGTCATGCTCCCTCGTCATCTCATGATCATAATATTAAGAAAGTGATCCTAAAGCATTAGTTTGTATTGCTTTAGAAAAAAATGTGACCTGTCCCTTTAAGAAAATGTATCGGTAATTGGTATCTGCGAGTACTTGATCAAAAGTATCGGTACTTGTACTCGGTCTTAAAAAAGTGGTATCGGTGCATCCCTACATAAAAGGGATATTTTTCAGATAAGCTTTAGGCCTGGTTCACACCTGGGCGTTTTACAGCGCTGATCGACACGCTGTAAAACGCTCAGCATGTGAAAACCAATAATTGCCTATGGGCATGGTTCCCACCTGGGTGTATTTCAACGCGTAGGAACGTGCTGAAAAACGCCCTACGCCCAAAGAAGAAGTACAGGAGCTTCTTTGGGGCGTATTTTCCGCGTGTATCCATTAGGGTACAGCCGAACAGCCCTCGTAAACGTACCGCAAATCGTGGTAAAAATGCGCGGCACGAAACGCGCATATTCCGTACGCCCAGGTGTGAACCTAGCCTTAATTGTATTATCACAACTCTACTACCGTGTTTGCCCGAAAATAAGACACTGTCTTATATTTTTTTTGAGTAAAAAAAACACACTAGGTCTTATTTTCGGGGAAAGTCTTATTTTATTTTATTTTTATAATGTACAACAATCCACATTTATTCATGTACAACAGTCTACATGTATTCATGTACACAAATATGGTGATCAGGGCAATCAGGGGTGCCGTACCTTTCCAAGAGCAATTTGCTAACCAATCGCTGGCCAGAATGAGCGAAGCGCACTTTTACTATGGATTCCTCACAGGCGGAGTGCATTTGGTATCACTCCGCCTGTGACAGGAGCCGGCACTATAGAGGATGCATCAGCTTATGCGGCTCTGCTCCCTCCGCTGCCGCCTCGCTTCCTCTAGCGCTGGCTTCGTTGGCACCGCTGATTCTCTCCGGCGGCTCTTCAAGTTCCCCCTTATGCCACCACGGCCCTGGGAATGGTCACAACTAGGTCTTATTTTTGGAATAGGTCTTATATTTTAGCAATTCCCAAAAATATTACTAGGTCTTATTTTCAGGGTAGGTCTTATTTTCAGGGAAACAGGGTATGTATTCCTATTACAATGCTGATGTCATAACAAGAGAGGATATGCTGGGACTTTAGAACTCCTTAACACAAGGATAAGGATCTTTATTTTAGTCATGTGACTTATATTTAAATCTCATTGGACTCAGTTAGAAATAACTTACATGTCTGAAAATAACGGACATGTTTATCCCGGTGTGTTAGCTTTGTGAATTGTACCTTATGACTTATTTTTTAAGCTAGATGACAGAACAGCTCCCTCAGACAACTCACAGCAACCAATCAGATTCAAATTTAAACATGAAAATGACAGTTGGAAAATTAAAGTTTAGAATTTTTCTATCCCTCAGGATAGACAGTGGAGTAGGATTGCCTCAGCTACTATTCTCTATGCAAAAAAAGAATGTTTACTGCACACAGGAAACCTGAACACATCAGACATCCATCCAGGAATAAAGCGCAGTGAGATGACTTGTTTCTCTAAAAGATTTTCAGATCTATTCTATGCAGACTGAAGAGAATACTTTTTTTTGCCAAAAAATTTTTTTTTTTTTCCTCCTTCTTATTCATATCTTTTCTTGGGGCCCTGTTTTCACACTTCTGATAAAACAGGAAAATGGTATTACCATACTTACCGCAATTTTCCTTTCCTGACAGCTCCCTGGCAGCACACAATGTGCTGCCATGGAGCTGTCAGGAAAACTAAGTTACAGGTAAAAAGAGTGGAAGTAAAAGGGAGAGGATTATACCTCTTAGGCCTCGTTCACATTGAGCGATTTATCGAGCGGTAATTCCCGCGATATCGCGGCTATTTACCGCGCGATATCGCTCTTCAATGCTTTGCAATGGGGCAAAGGGTCCTGCTGTTGTGGGTCGTGTGTCGCTACAGCAGGACCCTTTTTGGAGCGGATTTTGCCGCGATTCAATGGTTTTTGATGCAAGCATTTGCGCGATATCGCGCGACAAATCGCGCAAAATGCAAATCGCGCAACAAACGCGTGATTTGCGAATCGCTCAATGTGAACGGGGCCTAAGGGTGCAGTGTATTCTATAGCAAGTGCATTTCTTTTTGCAGCCCTGCAGTATGACTGTGCACAGGCCCAGTAGGAATGAATGGTAAAATGCAGCCAGGGGCATCCCCATAATGAGGCAGCATCTCATTGAGGGGCAGCAGCATGGGTGACTTACAGCATCACACACTCCTGCACGCTGACAGCTCGGCTGCCTGCCATTTCCCACCCAGCTGACTGCTCAGCCTCCTTCTCCTGGCCACCTCAGGCAGCGTATACGGTGGGGATGGTCCTGAATGCAGGTATAATGCATTACATAATAATAATACACAGGGTTGAGTGGCAGTTTATCGAAGACTGGAACAGACAGATTCTGGAGCAGGTGCCCATGACAACCAGTCAGCATTCACCTTTCATTTTCAAACCATAACTGAAGAGAGAAGCTGATTGGTTGTCATGGGCAACTGCTCCAGATTCTTCTGCTCCAGTTTAGATAAATCCCCCCAATATGTACTTGTTCAATAAAAGTATTTAGCGCGTGTCCCTGCTGTGCAGTGTGAATGGAGCCAAAGCAGAGGTGTAACTAGAAACCCCAGGGCCCCGGTGCAAGAAACCATTGAGGGCCCCCCAGCAATACATTATAATGTAAATGATAATAACAGCTTTTAACCCCCCGCCCCACCCCCCCACACACACACAGGTGCATCCCTACTTAATAATATAATGTATTGCTGGGACTTGTAGTCCTGCATAGTTGGTGCTATTCTGCATTGCTGTATATTGATTATACAGTAATGCAGAATAGCTCCAACTATGTAGGACTACAAGTACCAGCAATGCATTATAG
>NW_017308311.1:0-15571 GCF_000935625.1 Nanorana parkeri | reverse complement strand
GTGGAACACCAGTGCCCGGTCGCAATTGCGACCGTTGCGACCCTGGTAGTTCTGCCAGTGGACCAAAGTAAAACTAAAGTTTCTGTTTTGGATAGAGAAAGGGAGAGTTATATCACCTGCTAGAATCGTTTAGCCGTCTGCGTCCTATTGGGGAGATTTCCCTTCACTTCCTGTCCTATAGCCACAACAGGTAGTGAGAAATCCCTGGTGGTCAGAACTAGTGTCCCTATTGGAATATTTCCCATCTATTCCTGTTCTGGTTTATTTCACTTTAAGTAATAACGGTCACCAGGACAAATAGGTAGGGTGAAGCTGACACTGACAGCAATAAAAACCTGACAGGGTTGTAATCCCTCTTCACTCTATCACTGAAAGAAAATCCCAAATTGTGGGTTGTCACCAGAACGGGAGTAGCTGGAAAATCTTCCAATGGGCACACTAGTACTGGTGACCCTGCTCGACACCAGGGATCTCCCCTCACTTTCTTACTTCCTATTTTTGGCTTTTGGGCAGGAAGTGAAGAGAAATCTCCCCAATGGGATACAGATTGCAAAAAGGCTGGTGGGGTTTTAACCCTCCCCTTTTCTATCCAAAACTAAACAAAAAAGCCATTAGAGTCACCACACACGTTACAATCTGACCATACAATCTCTGTAAAATCAACTTTAGATTTACCAAAACTATGTGATATGAGGACATACCAAGGAGGTGCGGTGAGGTCTGCAGTTGCTGAGACAGGTGAGGCAACCGTTCCGCCCCCCCCCCCCGCCAACCACAGCTCCTGCACCGCTCCGGGTCCGGTAACCAAGCTATGTGTGGAGGAGGGGGGAAGAGATAGGGAGGAGCCATCCTGTCCCTGATTTGCTCCTCACTGATGAGGCATCTAGATGGATGCAAATTTTTTTTCTTTTTTTGACTTGATGGCTTGGACCAATGGCGCTTTGCCATTGGTTTAAACCATAAATAGATCTCAAGCCTCTGACTCCAAGTCAGAGGCGGTTGCATCTCTGGCCTCACTATGTTAGGTTACACACAAGAGTGGGGAAACCCTCTGATGTGTAACCTAATAGAGCTGTTATAAGCCAGATGAAGTGCTGCCTGTAATTAACAAGCGGCACTCTATCCATGAAAGGTAACACAGTGGGGAGGCTGTGTAACCTGTTAGAAGCCGCTCTGAGGGCCCATTCACACCACATCATCTCCAGACCAGATCAAAATGCACCCCAATGTATCCTTATGCTGTTTCTGGCCTCTGTTCACACCAGCGCAGTCCATTCCAGACCTGACCAGAAAAATACTGCAAGTCTCATTTTTTGTCAGGTCTGGAATGCACTGGAACTGTGGGCAAGTTCACACCATTTTCCGGACCAGATCTGGTCCGGAAAATGGTGTGAACCTGCTCTCAATGGAGAAAAAGCTGTCAGCTTCAGACTTGAAGCTGACAGCTTTTTGCTCCATAATGGCAGGTAAGGCTCTGTCCCATCTGCCTCCCAAGACTGCATGTGTCTGGGACCTACCTAATCGTTCCAATCAATCTGCATCCAATCATGCAGGCCCTGTCACTACATACTTGTTCGAAGATCTAATGGAGATTGTACAATCGGATTGTGACGTGCGTGGTGAGCTTTACACCAGATAGTGGTTGCAGCAGATGTAAAGTGTGGATCAAGTTCCCTGTTTATTGTGCCGTCCTTTCTCTGTACTCCATGTCACTGTCCAGAAATAAAAGTGACATATATGCGGAGTATTCCAGAATAGAGCAGAGCCGGGCTTCTTAGAGAGGATCCACTGACAATCTGTGCAGTGAAGCTGGACGTCTGGCAGAGCACTGAGATACAATCCCAGGAGATCCCGATGCTTGGTTGTGTGAAATCAGATCATTTACGTGGACACGTGTGGTGGCTGGGAAGCCGCTCTGCACTGTGCACTGGCTGCAACTTCTCCATGTGAAGCACTAGAGACAACAGAACTCTGATCTCAGATGGTGAGCAATGTATGAATGAAAGTTTTATTTCCAGGCAGTAACAGTGGAGCCGCTCTGACCGTCCCTGATAACATCAAGATAGACATGGAAAACTCCGAACTCCAAAACCTGTGTATAGTGTGGTGTCCCCTCGCTCTGTGTATAGTGAGGTGTCCCCTCGCTCTGTGTATAGTGCGGTGTCCCCTCGCTCTGTGTATAGTGTGGTGTCCCCTCGCTCTGTGTATAGTGTGGTGTCCCCTCGCTCTGTGTATAGTGTGGCGTCCCCTCGCTCTGTGTATAGTGTGGTGTCCCCTCGCTCTCTGTATAGTGTGGTGTCCCCTCGCTCTGTGTATAGTGTGGTGTCCCCTCACTCTGTGTATAGTGTGGCGTCCCCTCGCTCTGTGTATAGTGTGGTGTCCCCTCGCTCTCTGTATAGTGTGGTGTCCCCTCACTCTGTGTGTAGTGTGGTGTCCCCTCGCTCTGTGTATAGTGTGGTGTCCCCTCACTCTGTGTATAGTGTGGCGTCCCCTCGCTCTGTGTATAGTGAGGCGTCCCCTCGCTCTCTGTATAGTGAGGTGTCCCCTGTGTATAGCAGGGGTCTCAAAGTACCAGTCCGCAGGCCAACTCCGGCCAGCTGACAAGTCGGGCACACGGTCAGGGACCATGTGCCTGACTTGCGGGAGCAGCTACATGAGAGCTGCTCCTGTCAGCTCCGGCCGAAGCTCTGACAGTTCGGAGCTTCGGCCAAACGATGATTAGTAAGGTCTGCACTAGATCACCACTGGATCACCAGGGAATGATGATGTGCCTCCTCCCTGCACAGATGTTGTGTTTTTCAGGGTGGTGGAGTATATTATTTCATTTGTGCGGTGGGTGTATTATTTTACTTGTGTGGGGGGGAGGGGAGTGTATTAGTGTGGGGGGGTTGTATTTTTCTGTGTGTATGTGTATATATTAGGGCCCCATTCACACCTATATTTCAGGTGCGATTGGGGATTCCGGTGTCATTTGCGTTTTCCTGCACAGGAATCCCTAATCTGGCATTTTCATGCAGCAACTGTCACCCATTCAACTTAATGAGCGGGTGACAGCTGCTGCATGTAAACGCCTGCACACCGCATGTAATCATATGTGAAAGGATTACATGCAGTTTGGAATCAATCACTATCCCTGTATACACAATCGTGTATTCAGTGATAGTGATTGTTTTTGTAAAGCTGTCATTAACTTGTGATTAACTTGAATGGGTGACAGTTTCCGCTTGTAACATGTGCATGCAATAAAACTGGTACCATATTTAGTAGCGGCCCCCACGGGACTAAGAAATATGTCCAGTGGCCCCCGAGTAAATTGAGTTTGAGACCCCTGGTGTATAGTGTGATGTCCTCTCACCGTGTCTCTCTTGTCAGCTGGATTCTCCTCAGACAGCTGACTTTGTTCAAACTTTATTGACAACAACCCTCCCTGACACAATGATAGATGTAAATCTGCTCTTGAAGGCCTCATTCACATAAGACTTTAATTTCTGGAGGTGCACATCTTGTGGTTAGAATCAGAGGTGTCTCCAGATAGTTGCGGCCGCTCAGCTTGCGTCCAATGGCGATTATTTGTTTCTAACCGGAGATAATCGCTCCATGCATCACCTCAGAACAAGGGAGGACGGCTGCGGCCATCGCAAGCCTGTCATTGCTTTGTGCTGGCCAAGAGACCGCAACTATCCCACCCTCCTGTGATTTCACCTCAGGCAATAAATACCTCACGTGAATGAGGCCTCATAACTATAATAAATATCTCTCACCTCCTTCCCCTCAGTCAGTGTCCGGCCGCACACTCACTCACTGGAGAACATCTTTATCAGATTCAAGGTTTATAAATTGCTGCTTTAATTTTTTGCTTTTGCAGCACTTTATCCCCATTTAGAAATACTGTGGTATAGGTCGTGACGGACTTTTTAGCCGCCTCAGGCCACATGATACTGATCCAAGGGGCTCGTGCACATGGGCCTACAATGCTCTGCATTCAGTTCCATCATCTACAAGGATCTGAATGCAGCAAGATTGTATTCTATGTGCCCTTGTACACTGGTCCGTGTTGGTCCACAACTTAAAGCTGTGTAAACCAAAAATGGAAAAATAAATCTGCAGTCAAGGATCTGCATATGGAGCTTATTTTATGATGTACACAAGTTGTACTCTGTTGGAGCTGCCTAAGTCTTAGCAATCAAGCACACTATGCAGAAGAAGCCTCCTGTGTCCTAGCAACAAAGCACATTAGTAAGCAGGAGCCTCCTGTTTCCTAGCAACCATAGAAATTCCAATTCTTCTGGAAATCACAGGAGTCTCTCACTATAAGATAGTGGCTCCCTGATGCCCACGAGAGACACATTTTATCCTGGAAAAGTTTACTCTGCTCTATCTAGCAGAGTAAACCTTTCCGAGATCCCCTGCTATTTGCTGTTACCTGCTGGGTTGTTTTTTTTTGTATTCTGACCTCGGCGTGAAGTTCTCCTTCAGGTCCTCCTCTGCTGATTGAAAGCAGCAGTGGATGGGTACAGTAGCCAGCCTGCTATTGGCTATTGATATTTGAAATTATTAGCTCCTCTGCTATCTGCCGGCTCCTCTGCTGTCAACTTGCAATAACCCATATCAGGGAGGTCAATGTATGGAAGGACCCCACTAGACCTCTGAAGGTATCCTGTGGTATCTGGCACCAAGCCGTCAGTAGCAGATCCTTTAAGTCCTGTAAGTTGGCGAGGTATGACCTCCATGGATCAGACTTAGGTGTCTATTCACTAAGCTGCCGAAGGATCTAGCCGTAGCTTCGGCTGATCCTTCGGCTAGCTTCGGCCCCAGGATCCCTTCGGTTCAGTAGAACCAAAGGGCTGCTGTACGGGCCATTCACTATAGCCCGTACAGCTCCTGAAGTCGGCCAAGCGGCTCAGTCGAGCCGAAGGCATATGCTGCGGCTCGACTGAGCCAAGGTGAAAGCCGAAGCTGGCCGAAGAATAGCCGAACATCATTCGGCTCACTTCACTCCGGGTCGGTTATTCACTCGGCTGCCTACGGCAGCTTAGTGAATAGACCCCTTATTTTTTCAGCACATCCCACAGATGCTCAATTGGATTGAGAGTAAGGATGGGCTGGGGCGTGTTCGCAGCTCCACGGGCTGAGCCTGCCAGGAAGCTGACAGCGCCAATCACAGACACTGAGACATTTCCCGATCTCTGCAGCTGCAGACCGGGAAAATGTCTCAGTACCTGTGATTGGCGCAGCGCGCTGTTAGCTTCCTGGCGGGCTCGGCACTTGGAGCTGCGAATACGCCCAAGCCCATCCTTAATTGAGAGCAATTCCTATGCTCTTTGGCGCCATCTAGCGGCGACAGCTGTGTGAACGGCATTCGCCTGGTGAGATTTATAAATCAGCCCTTTAAAGGGTTTTATAAACCCTCTGTTTTTTTTGCCTATATCTACTGCTAGCAAGCTTGGGGCGGGCGCATGCGCAGTTCGGATTATCAGCCGGGAGAGGAGCAGAGACGCAAGGTAAGTCTATGGACGCATGCACCCGCATGCAGGCACCGCTGGATCGGAAGTGCCTGCAAGCAGAGAGGAGTCAGCGTTGGATCGGAGAGCCGCCGCACCGCTGGAGGGACAGATGAAAACATCAGGAAAGAAGAGGAAGATCGGATTTTAAAAAAACCTAATTTAAGGTAAGTGCTGACATTAGGGAAAACATTTTTTTGACTTTAATGTCCCTTTAATGCTTGCTACACCAGGATGCAAATGGATTTATACTCCATTTGTCGTTGAATCGACTATGTCAGATAAAAAATTCAATACGCAACAAGAAATTGCTGCATTTGGCCTAGATTTATCTGGTTCACAATAACATTTTACTCTCAGCTGTCTTTTTCCCTGAATTATAGATCTTTTTTAGGAGAACACAACAGTACAAACAGTTATGCTCGTACTCCCAAGAAAGCACTCATAGCGTTCTATAATTTTACGCAAACCAAATTTCAGCACCAAACAAGCCACATGCTGCCATAAGTACCCCATAGCCAGGATGCCGTAGGCAACCTCGATCCTCCAGCTGTTGTGGAACTATAAGTCCCATGAGGCACTGCCAGACTCTGGCAGCATCAGGCATGACTCCCAGCGGCAGAGGCATGATGGCATTTTGAGTGCAAAGGTTGCCTACCCTCACCTTATTTTAAGTTGGCCATACACTGGTAGATTTTCATAGTAACATTTGTACAAGAAATCTCTTTCGAACATTCGATAAAGCCATCAGAACTTGACGAACGGCATTTGAAATTTTGTTTGGGTTTAACATTTATCTTTGGAAATGACTGGAGTTTCTAGAACGAACACCACATTCACTTTTAGGATTTGGTACGTTTGCTACACAATTTCCATCCCACTCCTTCGTATTTTTTAGTCACCGCGGCCAGAAATGAAAATAAATATTTTCGAGCTAATCTCTACTGGTGTATGGCCAGCTTTTCCAGCGTCAACTCAATGACATTGATGTGCCAGGTTTTGAAATCTGTCCAACAGGACGTATGTTTGGTGTATGCTTTAATAAAATATCTTCAGCTTTTATTCCTGCGGCATTCTCCGTATACATCCAACCCTCCTTTTATATGTATGTAATAGGCAAATCTGTTTTTCAGAGACGGTAAATACAATCCACGTCGGGATGTTTATATGACATGACCGCTGTAATTTTCTTAACAAGCACATAATTCAACTGATGCAGACAGGAATTTGTTGTCAGAGTGCTGTGGGCTGGAATATAACGCATGATATATTTATGTAGCTGAGAGAGAAATAAATAGGCATGGCCTTAATAAAAATTTACATTTTAACTTCAGATATCATTATCCAACGCTTGCAGATGGCATGCAAGTGGCAGAAAAGCATTTATTAGACATGTGCAGGGCAACATTTTTTGTTTAGGACGAAACAAATTAAAATGAAAATCAATTTCATTTGTTTCATCAATGGAAACAAATTTCAATACTGTTTCGGATTTGGAGGCAACGAGCCTCGGAATCCGAAATGGCACAAATAAACTGCAGAATGAGCGGCGTCTGTACCGACCGCCAGAGCTTCCTGCTCATGTGTGCTGCCATTTTGGAGTATATCTTAGTATACACCAAGATGAAGGCACCCGAATATGTGTTATTCGTTCTGCAAATAACGTCACCCATGAAGTGGCGTGATGTGACGTTATGCACCCCGCCTCCAAGTAACGTCTGTTTTCCTCCAGTTCCAGGACTGCTGCTTGCCTGGGCATTGTACACTACAACTTGGACTGAGCTCTCGCTAGGGATTATAGGTTACAGATGGGTCACCGCAGATTAGCAAATTTGCAGACCAGCAATGCAATGCTGTGTGTTCTTGCTCCTCTGATTTGTGGACATGCACCACACTTGGTAATGGCTTAAATACCCCCTAAGGCCCCTAAGGTCAAAAACATGGACCCTGGAATGGAGATCTCACCCATTCCATTCACTTTGAAATTTCCCGGTTCCAGGATTCCAAGCAGAAAACAGAAAATCTGGAAAGAACTAAAAAGCCAACCCTTTCAATGTAAAAACACCTGCAACCTGGGTGACCATAATCCCAAATTCCACCTTGGGATTGCCACGCAATACCAATATATGTATGTGTATACTGTATGTGTGTATATATATATATATATATACAGTATATACACTGTATATCGTGGTGGGTACTACAAGTTGTGGGGTGCCCAAAGTTCAAGTACTATTAAATGCTCCCGTTTTTTTTTCTTTTCAATAATGCATTTTTAGTTGGGAGGGTGCTTTTCCAGGGGGGGGGACCCCCTGGAAAAACACCTTTGTGTATTCTGTCACAGCTGTCAGATTCTTTACATTGGGGATGGAAGTGTCCTCAAAGAAGCAGAAGCTGTTACAGAATAACACAGATATCTCAGCTTCTTTCATTATTTACATTTTGTAACAATATTGTGTTACTTTGTTTTAATTTGAGATACAAGTGCAGAGAAGCCAGAGAACGGTAAATGACAGCTCTCCTGCTTGTTGTGTTACATTTCTGAATTAAATTCGTATGTGTCTGAATTTAGTTATCAAACATTTGGATTTGTTTAGATTCATTATTTATGTCATTTGGAAATTCGGATGCATCCAAATATCCGAACTTACAGAAATTCGTGAAAATTGCACATGTGTAACGGACTGGTACGGACTACTAACATGTGTCTATGGAGGAAAGAACCAATATCTTAAAAATAACTTAGTGTAAAAAACAAACCAGAAAGAAAAATATCCCAACCTTATGGATCATTTAATATCACATCTCCTGAAACCTGCAAAATAAAATCCATGCACTTTTCAGCTTCAGAACTCAAGAAAAGTTAGATAAAAATTCCCCTTCAGCTCACTCGAGAACTTTTCTCCATTTATTGTGGAAAAACTATTTTCTTTTTATACAAATCACAGTATTTCTGCCTGTGCAGCACTGCAGTCTAAGGCACATCTGCACAATAATAAATCTTACCTGCAGGACCTTTTTACAGCTCAGACAGTCTGTTCTCCTTAACACTGTGTCTGCTTCCCTTATCTCCTAAAAGGCTTTGATGCTGGGGAATCCTTACAAGCTTCAACATGGGCATCCATTAAAACCATATTATGGCCTATCATCAAATGGACCTAACAAGCTCATTAAAATGATAAAGGGATGCATAAGACATATTTAATTTTTGTTTTGAAAAATATTAGCCTATTTCATTTTAATTAAAACAGCTTAACAACATTCGTAAAAGAAAAAAAAAAGACATTATATAGTAAAGAGAAATCTCGGCGAGAACATCCAGCAATAAATATGTAAAATTAATATATATTTTCCTGTGTCTAATTGATATACAGAAGCTCACTGGACCAGCATCACCAACCAGGAAGAATATGCTGCCCTCTAATAAATAAAAGCCAAGGTGGTCTGCAAAAGGTGTCCACAGATGAAGTTCTATACATGTACAATCTAGATCAGCGTTTGTCAACTATTTAGTCATGGCACTCTTTAAAAGTATGCAAAAAAAGCACCCAGTCTAAAATGTCATGGATTTTATGGGGGACCCTATGCAAAAACACCCAAAAAAGTGAGCTTTCCCCTTCACATCAAAGTGGCCCCTTCAAATCTAGATTCCCAACCTTCACATCAGTGTCACCATTTGCATTAGTAGCTGCCCTTAACATCAGGAGCCTCCCTTCACATCAGGAGCCCCCCTTCACATCAGGAGCCCCCTTTTCACATCAGAAGCCCCACTTTCTTAGCAGAATCCTCCTTTGTACGTCAGCCTTTATTCCCCGTTCACATCACAGTCCCACTACAACAAAATTTTGAGGCACCCCTGAGGTTACGCCAAGCAGTGCCATATGCAGTGGCAGCCTTTAAGCTCTCGGATACTTGTTGCAACATCTGAACAGCAGAAATGCAAGCAGCCAGATCCTCCAAGGGTATTATAGCTCAATGAGTGTAAGACTAGCTTAATATCATAAATGGTTACACCTATGTACATTTAATATATTTAAAAGCCCTTTTTTGAGTGGACAATAGGAGAAAAAATTTTTCTATATTTTTTTCCCACCACAGACTACTAAGTCATGTGCCAGTAATCCACAGGCAAGTTTTTTGCTGTCTATATGAAGTGATAAAGTAAAACTCGGGGAAATGTAGGTCAACATGTCTCATTAGGAAACTGTACAGGAGAAGGAAATAATGAACTTCATGGACCTGGGGTGAAACACTGTCACACTATTAATTAAAGAGTAATAAATAATTCCAAAACTATGAGAAGGTCAGTGAAGATGATTAAATAATGCGTGAATTACATGAAAAACTACAAATTAACGTTGGTTTTATGAAATCATAGAAAGTTCTAGACACATGACTGCTTTGAAACAAAGCGGCGTCATTCAAATGTTTGATTGCAAAACCAAATAATTGAATTAAAACTACTCAAAGGGTAGTATTACATGACCAGGGTATTTCAGAGGTAGCCTGCCCCTTCTGATAGCCCCTTAGGGCTAGTTCACACCAAGCGCATTCCAAGAGCAGAGCAGTTACAGACCGGATCAAAACTGCGTCCAATGTGTTCCAATGGTATTTTGGGCTCTAGTTCACACTGCAGAGTTCAGTTCCTGAGCATGTAAAAAAACTGCAGCAAGCCCTATTTTTCCTGCTCTAGAATGCTCTGGAACGCATGCAAACGCATAAAAACGCATGCAAATGCCCTGAAACGCACTGAAAGTCCATTTTAGGCCTGAAATGTTTTTTTTTTTTTTTACAAAAACGGCCCGATATGCAGCAAAAATGCAAGGAAACCCACTGCATTGCGTGTGCAGAAACTCATGCAGATCTGGTCTCTATTTGGTGTGAACAAGCCCTTATAGCCACACTTCAAACCACCAACCTCCTCCCAAATTTTCCCCTCAACAAAATACATTTAAACCTGTGTGGAGTTCAAAAGGCCACAGCAGCATCTCTTTAATTAAATACCAAAATATAAATAACAATGTAACAGTAATAAATAAATTATTGGTTTCTTGGTCCTTGAAGGCACCAAAAATAACAAAGCCCCTCAAAAACATATGTCTTTGGCATCAGCCACCTAACTTAGGCGCAATACACTAGCTCGGGGACAATATCTGCTGACCGCAACCTTGTACCAGCCAAAACTGCATGGTCACAACCAGTTGACTGTACTACCTAGAAGACACTCCAACTTGGATCGGTCCACAACCATTTACCCCAAGCCGCCAAAATACTGCCATGACAAAGACCGAATAATGGTTGGGGATTGGTCCCTAACCGTTTACCCTAAACCATCAAAATGCTGCTATGATGAAATCCAAATAATCCAAAACAAGGACATAGGGTGGTGGGAGGGAAACTCTCATGTGGTCAGCAGCTTATTTAAACAGAACTTCCTTCTCCTTCCCACAAACCATTCATAGGAATCCCGCCCAACAGAATATTTCCACCCAATCAGGTAAGTGATCACTCCCTCTGAATTATTCCATCCTGTAACTTATAGTTTAATCCTGCATGACCTATCTCCCCTTTTCACCCTGTCATGCAGGTTTTGCGCTCAATTCTCCGCTTTTTTGTGCTCCAGGCCTGTCTTTCCAGCCATCCCTAACAAAGAATTGCTTCTACAGTCACACAGTGACTCCTGTGCAATTATCTGGATTACTGAATAGCTCTTAAAGTGTGAACTGATGTTCAACCACTTCACTGTAATTCATATGTACTGTAATCTACCTAAATAACGCAAAAAGAATTTTACTTTGTCATGCCTTTATTGTATTCATTGTTTAAGTATTCACAGTGCAGGGCTAGAAAAAGTGCATGAACCCTAGTATGTATCGATTGTCTGTTTCAGGCACAACAGCCTACACCAAACTATTCCTGCATGTGCTTACTTTCATATGTGTGAGCCATTTTAGATCATTCCTCCTTAGAAAATTGTTTCATTGACTGTTGAATTTCTTGCGTCAACCATCATGCAACATCTCATTTAGGTTGGGGTCTGGACTTTGAGTTGACAGTTCTAGAACGCCTATCTGCTTGTGTTTAAATTCCAACACCAGCTTCAGCAAAAGAAACCTTACAAATAAAGTTGTCTAATACTGTTAAAATAAAAAAAGCTCTGTCTGCAATACTCACCTCCTCTCAGCAGACTTAAGCTGGCCATACACTGGTAAATTTTTATATGAACATATATACGAAATATATGTTCCTCATTACATCATCAAGCCATGTTGAGTTTACAGGAGAATGCCGTAGAGAAGTTTGCTCCTGTCATTATGTGAGCAACATTCTCTGCAGAATTTAGCACTGACCCCTGCTGGAGAAGACCAGCATATGATGAAGCCCCTGCTCTTGATCACTAAAGGGGTTCCAAACCAGAGCAAAATTCCTCTCTACAATTCTTCCTCTAAGATCCTTTAAAACTTAATTTTTGTTGAGGCATGGCATACATGAAAATATATGTTTTGAGATGAGCAGAAGTTAGAATATAAATGTCTTGCTATTAAATACTTTAATTTCAAATGAGGTGATAAGCACTGGTTAAATCACTCAACAGGATGAGATCAAAACTGGCTTGTTCATCCATAAAACAGGTGATGGCTAAAGTTTATTAACCTAAGGAAGCCCAACACACCCAAGATGTAATCTCAGATACATCAACTATTCTGGCAAATGCCAGCATTGCCAGACAGCCAGCCCATGGCTTGGCAAGATACAGAGTGAGCTTCCTGTATAGCTATCTTAAAGTTGGCATGGTGGGAACCTGAGCTCCTCTGAACCCAGAAGGAGCTCCTCCTGCATATAGAAGGAAACTCCTTCCATGCTGCTCGTGCTCATCCCTACTGATATGTATTTATAGGTGCAGACTCCAAGACCGTAACCCTGATCCTGGCTTCACTGCCCAGTAAATCAAGCATGCAGCTAATGAAGTCAGACAAGTTCAGTGACGTCAGTGAAAGGTCAGTGACTAGGTAATCAAGCCAGGATTCTGATGACAGCCCCAGAGCCTGCGTCTGTATATACAACTCAGCAATGGCAGCTTGCATATTTCTATCTTCGCAAGTTTACTGTAAGATTAGAATCAAAGAAACATATTATGTGGGAAATCTCTTGCCTGTATATAATACGTTAAAAATTTTCATTTTCTAGTTGAAATTCTATAAAATGTGTATTTTGATACATCTTCGGTAAAGATCCCAATGCAAAAGTGTAATCTGATCTGAATCTCTTAAAATAATGTTTTCTATCTGCATACAAGTTTGATTAAGCGCAGAGCTCCGAGATCAATGTGTCATCCAAGAGAGGGACATTAATAACTAACTGTTGTATATATATGGTCACAGCTGTCACCTGATTAACTAGAAAGTTTTTCTTTTTTAAGGCTGCATGGTCCAAGGTTTGTAACTCATAGTGTTTCCTGACAATAAGAAAGGTATGATGTAATGAGAGAGAGAGAGAGAGAGAGAGAGAGAGAGAGATTCCCTTTCCTTTACTGTTTCCTTTAAATAATAATACTGCCTCAAATTCCAAAAACAAGGGTTACCTACAATGAAAACCGCATGTCATAGCAGTGCGAAGATCTGGAGATAAAGTCATATGCATGTATGCTCAAATGTTCACCTTTTGCTTCAAAAATGTGAAGGTCAAGCATTGTCTCAATGCCCATGGATGGCGACCAAGCTTAAAGGGACCCTGCCACCAGACCCTTTATTTCAGTAAAAATCTTCCCATAAGATGCACATTTAACAAATTTTAGGCATGTTGTTTAGTTGTACCTGTAAAAGCCTCCAAAAGCCTTGAGACTGCTGATGGGTGCCACCATCTTAGATGGGATATTAGCAGCCCCAGCAAAGCTGTCCATGTATAACAGGGCTAGCCAAACTTTGGCCCTCCGGCTGTGGTGAAACTACGCATCCCATGAGGCATTGCAAGACTCTGACAGCCACGGGCATTACTTTTGGAGGCAGGTGCATGGTGGAATTTCTAGTCTCATCACTGCTGAACACAGAAAAGGGAAGTGTACTGGAAGGACTAGAACCCTAAACTTCAGAAGGGCCAACTTTGATAAGCTGCGCAACCTAGTGGGGGAAATAAAATGGGAAAACTTATTTCAAAACCTAAACACAGACCAGATGTGGGATTGTTTTTTAAAAACACACTACATACTGCTACTTCAAAGTGTATACCTGTCTTTATTCAACCTCAAATACTATGTAACTATGTAGCTGGGGGGCCGGAGTTTGGCTACACCTACTCTGTAGTATTCACCTTTGCTCCTCCCCCCAGAAGCTAGATAAAAGTTTATGTAGGAAAGTGAAGGGAGTGAGGAGCAGAGGAACTGGGCCAGCACAAAGAGAAATTAGACAATCCCAGTAGAGGAGAGGGTGCAGCAAGGGAGAGGGTTGTACTAAGGAGGTTACCCTTCCTGGAGTAGTCAAAGGAAGTTGCATGTTCAAAGGCACATTGCAAGTGAATTCAATAAATCATTAATGGATACCTCTCTGATGGGAACAGAGACCGCAACAAAAGCTACATTGCATAGTAGAGTGCAGAGGAGTCAGAATATGTGTCAGTGTTATATTGGTCTGTCTCAGTGACAGCTTTACATTTCTTGTCTTGGTGATAAATCTCCCCAATGAACACATAGGCAACAATAAAAACACGACTAGAAGTACAGACTCTTACTCGCCTATTGAATTAAAAAAAAAGTTGTTTGGCTGGAGTTGGGCTTTAGGTTCATTTGTTTGCCAAACACAACCTTCCGTGCTACATGTAGCCATCTAACGTCCTGCATTGTTCCGGAGCGCTCAGCCACAGTATGAATTATCGGCGTAGCTCCAGGGTGCATTGCCCAGTCCATTATTGGTGAAATTGACATTTAAATTGTTGGAATTTCTCATGGGGCGAGATGAATATAAATCATGAGATTGACAAAGGTAGGAAAATGTACTGTGTTACAATAGTGCGGGGAAGGATCATTTACTTGAAAACAAAAAGGTTAGATAAAGCAGACTTCACATCATCATACTGATTTGCATGCGGATATGAAATCATCTTACATTCATTAGCTAAACAAACAGTTACATAGTTACATAGTATTTGAGGTTGAATAAAGACATAAGTCCATCAAGTCCAACCTATTGTGTGTATGTATTTATGTTTGAGCAGGTGTGTGCATGTGTATTAATCCATGTGTGATTTTGATCTTAGGCATACCTGTACCCCTGTATGTTATGGTCACCAAGGAACTCGTCCAGGAGTTTCTTGAATGATTGCACACTCTTAGCTGAAATCACTTCCTGTGGCAGCGAGTTCCAGACCTTAACAGTTCTAACCTAACTGTGAAGAACCCCTTGCGCCCTGTGTGTTGAAATTTTTTTCCACCAATTTTTGGTTGTGCCCTCTGGTCTTTTTTACGGAGCTAACCATAAACAGTTTGTTAATAATGTTGCTGTCGCCCTTGAATAGTTTATACAGGAAAATCCTATCCCCCCTTAATCTCCTAACCTCCAAAGAGAACATATTTAATTTTAACAACCTTGTTTCATAGTTCAGGTCCTAGAACCCGTTAATGAGTTTGGACCTCATACTCCAGATGTGGCCAAACCAGTGATCTGTAAAGTGACAAAATTATAGACTTGTCCCTGCAATACATTCCCTTCTTAATGCAAGACAGGACTCTGCTTGCTTTGTTTACAGCAGCCTGGCACTGCGCGCTGTTATTCAATCTGCGGTCTATAATGACCCCCAAATCCTTCTCCGTTTCCGACATCCCTAGCAGCACATCCATAAGTGTATAGTCCATAGACATGTGCGATTCGTTTCGTTCCGAATCGAAATTCGGACGAATTTTCGGAAATTCGGACATTCGGATGTATCCGAATTCCGAATTACAGACATAACGAATGCAAACGAATCCGAATTTCCATTTCCGAAATTCGGTAGCGGTAGTTCGAACGTTCGTTTCCTTTTCGGTTCTTATTCGTTTGCTATTCGTTTCTTATTCGTTTCATTCGTTGGAGCAAAGTGAC